>NC_135322.1:24900060-24978929 GCF_048772815.1 Callospermophilus lateralis | reverse complement strand
AAATCTCAGCATATATTTTTTCATCTACTCTTCATGATCCTTTCAGGTAATGATCAGTTCAACAATCCCACTTCGTTGCCCAAATTTCGTTCTTTTAGGTTGAAGAATTCGTTTCAAGTAACCTTTTCTATTGATAGGTTTCAATCGTTTTCTCCAATATGGATAGATGTATTGGAACTCTAAATCAAACACGGTTATTGATAGCCTGTTGAATCTGGACAAAATAAAGAAGTTCTAAGTTCTCTCTCTATGGTTTGATTTCTCATGATTCAGCACTAAGCAGAGACTGGCAAAAAGCACTTTCATTGAAATGTGTTTCCTAGCTTATATTAAACTACGAGTTCCCTGATATCTGAGCATCTATTTTTTCATCCAATCTTCATGATACCTTCAAGTAATGATAAGTTCAACAATCCCACTTGGCTCCCCAAATTTCGTTCTTTTAGGTTGCAGCATTCGTTTGCAGTAAGAGCTTGAATTTTTAGGTTTCACTTTGTATTTCTCATATATGGATAGATGTAATTGGATCTCTAAATGAAACACGGTTTCTGGTAGCTTCATGAAACTTGACACAATAAAGTAGTTCTAAGTTCTCTTTCTATGGATTGTTTCCTCTGGATTTAGCACAAAGCAGAGACTGGCAAAGAACACTTACTTTGAAAAATTTTGCCAAGCTTCCATAAAACAAAGAGTTTCCTGAAATCTCAGCATTTATTTTTTCATCCAGTCTTCATGATTCTTTCAGGTAATGATGAGTTCAACAATCCCACTTGGCTGCACAAATTTCGTTCTTCTAGTTTGAAGTATTCCTTTGAGTAACCGTTTCAATTTTTAGGTTTCAATCTGTTTTCTCCAATATGGATAGATGTAATTGAAACTCTAAATCAAACACAGTTTGTGCTAGCCTCTTGAAACTTCACAAAATAAAGTAGTTCTAAGTTCTCTTTCTATGGTTTGTTTCCTCATGATTTAGTGCACTGCAGAAGACTGGCAAAAAAACACTTACATTGAAAGGGGTTTCCAGGCTTCCTTTAAACTATGAGTTCCCTGAAATCTCAGCATATATTTTTTCATCCACTCTTCATGATACATTCAGGTAATGATCAGTTCAAAAATCCCACTTGGCTTCCCAAATATCTCTCTCTTAGTTTGGAGCATTCGTTTGCAGTAACAGTTTTCATTTTTAGGTTTCAATCTGTTTTATCCAATATGAATAGTTGTAGTTGGAACTCTAAATCAAACACAGTTTGCGCTAGCCTCTTGAAACGTGACAAAATAAATTAGTTCTAAGTTCTCACTCTATGGTTTGTTCCTCTTATTTCGCACTACGCAGAGACTGGCAAAACACTTTCATTGAAAGGGTTTGCCAAGCTTCCATTAAACTACGAGTTCCCTGGAATCTCAGCATATATTTTCATCCAATCTTCATGATACTTTCAGGTAATGATCGGGTTCAACAATCCCACTTGGCTGCCCAAATTTCGTTCTTCTAGGTTGAAGCATTCGTTTGCAGTAAGAGCTTGAATTTTTAGGTTTCACTGTGTATTCTCCTATATGGATAGATCTAATTGGAACACTAAATCAAACACGGTTTGTGTTAGCTTCATGAAACTTGACAAAATAAAGTAGTTCTAGTTCTCTTTTTATGGTTTGTTTCCTCTTTATTTAGCGCACTGCAGAGACTGGCAAAAAAACACTTTCATTGAAGGGCGTTGCCAAGCTTCATCTGAACTACGAGTTTCCTAAAATTTCAGGATATATTTTTCATCCAATCTTCATGACACTTTTAGGTAATGATAAGTAAACCAATTCCACTTGGCTGCCCAAATTTCTGTCTTTCTATGTTGAAGAATTCGTTTGCAGTAAGAGTGTGAAATTTTAGGTTTCACACTGTATTCTCCTATATGGATAGATGTATTTGGACTCTAAATAAAAAATGGTTTGTAGTAGCGTCATGAAACTTGACACAATAAAGTAGTTCTAAGTTCTATTTCTATGGTTTGTTTCCTCTTGAATTAGCGCAAAGCAGAGACTGGGAAAGAACACTTTCTTTGAAAAGGTTGAAAAGCTTCCATAAAACAAAGAGTTCTCTGAAATCTCAGTATATATTTTTTCATCCATTCTTCATGATACTTTCAGGTAATTATCAGTTCAACAGTCACTTGGCTCCCAAATTTCTTTCTTCTAGGTTGAAGCATTCGTTTGCAGTAAGAACTTGAATTTTTAGGTTTCACTGTGTATTTTCCTATGTGGGATCATGTAATTGGAACTCTAAATGAAACACGGGTTGTGGTAGCATCATGAAACTTGACACAATAAAATAGTTCTAAGTTTTTCTTTAATGGTTTGTTTTCCTGTTGATTTAGCACTAAGCAGAGACTGGCAAAGAACACTTTCATTGAAAGGTGTTGCCAAGCTTCCTTTGAACTTCGAGGCACCTGAAATCTGAGCATATATTTTTTCATCCAAACTTCATGAACTTTCAGATAATGATAAGTACACCAATCCTACTTGAGTACACAAATTTTGTTCTTCTAGGTTGAAGCATTTCGTTTGCAGTAAGATGTTGAATTTTTAGATTTCCCTGTGTATTCTCCAGAATGGATAGATGTAATTGGAACTCTAAAACAAACACGGTTTGTGCTAGCCTCTTGAAACATGACAAAATAAAGTAGTTCTAAGTTCTCTCTCTATGGTTTGTTTCCTCTTAATTTAGCACTAAGCATAGAATGGCAAAGAACACTTTCATTGAAAAAAGTTTCAAAGCTTCCCTTAAACTAAGAGTTCCCTAAAATCTCAGCATATATTTCTTCATCCACTCTTCATGATACTTTCAGGTAAAGATCAGTTCAACAATCCCACTTGGCAGCCCAAAGTTCCTTCTACTAAGTTGAAGCATTCCTTTGAAGTAAGAGCTTGAATTTTTAGGTTTCACTGTGTATTCTCCTATATGGATAGATGTAATTGGAACTCTAATTCAAACACGGTTCGTGGTAGCTTCATGAAACTTGACACAATAAAGTAGTTCTAAGTTCTCTCTCTGTGGTTTGTTTCCTCTTGATTTAGCGCACTGCAGAGACTGGCAAAAAAACACTTTCACTGAAAGGTGTTGCCAAGCTTCCCTTAAACTCCAAGTTCCCTGAAATCTCAGCATGTAGTTTTTCATTCAATCTTCATGATACTTTCAGGTAATGAGCACTTCAACAATTTCAATTGGCTGCCCAAATTTTGTTCTTCTAAATTGAAGCATTCATTTGCAGTAAGAGTTTGAATTTTTATTTTTCACTGTGTATTCTCATATATGGATAGATGTAATTGGAACTCTAAATTAAACACCGTTTGTGCTAACTTCATGAAACTTGACAATTGAGGTAGTTCTAAGTTCTCTTTCTAAGGTTTGTTTCCTATTGATTTAGCGGAAAGCAGAGACTGGGAAAGAACACTTTCTTTGAAAGGGGATGCCAAGCTTCCAATAAACAAAGAGTTCCCTGTAATCTCAGCATATATTTTCTAATCCATTCTTCCTGATATTTTCAGGTAATGATGAGTTCAACAATCCCACTTGACTGCCCAAATTTCTTTCTTCCAAGTTGAAGCATTCGTTTGCAGTAAGAGCTTGAATTTTTAGGTTTTTCTGTGTATTTTCCTTGATGGATAGATGTAATTGGAACTCTAAATCAAACACGGTATGTGTTAGCTTCATGAAACTTGACAAAATAAAGTAGTTCTAAGTTCTATCTCTATGGGCTGTCCTCTTTATTTAGCGCACTGCAGAGACTGGCAAAAAAAAACACTTTCATTGAAAAGGGTTGCCAAGCTTCCTTTGAACTACCAGTTTCCTGAAATTTTAGAATATATTTTTTTCATCCAATCTTCATGATACTTTCAGGTAATGATAAGTACACCAATTCCACTTGGCTGCCCAAATTTTGTTCTTCTATGTTCAAGCATTCGTTTGCAGTAAGAATGTGAATTTTTAGGTTTCACACTGTATTCTCCTATATGGATAGATGTAATTGGAACTCTAAATCAAACATGGTTTGTGCTACCTTCATGAAATTTGACACAATAAAGTAGTTCTAAGTTCTGATTCTATGGTTTGCTTCCTCTTGATTTAGCACAAAGCCGAGACTGGCAAAAAAACACTTTCACTGAATTGGGTTGCCAAGATTCCCTTAAACTACGAGTTCCCTGAAATCTCAGCACATAGTTTTTCATCCAATCTTCATGAAACTTTCAGGTAAGGGGCAGTTCAACAATCCCACTTGGCTGCCCAAATTTCGTTCTTCTAAATTGAAGCATTCATTTGCAGTAAGAGTTTTATTTTTTGTTTCACTGTGTATTATCATATATAAATAGGTGTAATTGGAACTATAATAAAAAATGGTTTGTGGTAGCTTCATGAAACTTGACACAATGAAGTAGTTCTAAGTTCTCATTCTATGGTTTGTTTCCTATTGACTTAGCCCAAAGCAGAGACTGGGAAAGAACACTTTGTTTGAAAGGGGATGCCAAGCTTCCATAAAACAAAGACTTCCCTGAATTCTCAGCATATATTTTTTCAACCATTCCTCAAGATACTTTCAGGTAATGATGAGTTCAACAATCCCACTTGGCTGCCCAAATTTCTTTTTTCTAGGTGGAAGAATTCCTTTGCTCTAACAGTTTCCATTTTTAGGTTTCAATATCTTTTCTCCAATATGGATAGATGAAATCGAAACTGTAAATCAAACACGGTTTGTGCTAGCCTCATGAAACTTGACAAAATAAAGTAATTCGAAGTTCTCTCTCTTTGGTTTGTTTGCTCTTAATTTAGCACTAAGCAGAGACTGGCAAAAAAGACTTTCATTGAAAGTGGTTGACATGCTCCCATTAAACTCTGAGTTCCCTGAAATCTCAACATATATTTTTTCATCCAATCTTCATGATACTTTCAGGTAATGATCAGTTCAACAATCCCTCTTGGCTGCCCAACTTTCGTTCTTCTAGGTTGAAGCATTTGTTTGCAGTAAGAGCTTGAATTTTTAGGTTTCACTTTGTATTCTCCTATATGGATAGATGTAATTGGAACTCTAAATCAAACACGGTTTGTGTTAGCTTCATGAAACTTGACAAAATAAAGTAGTTCTAAGTTCTATCTCTATGGTTTGTTTTCTTTTGATTTCGCACACTGCAGAGACTTGCAAAAAACCACTTTCATTGAAAGGGGTTGCCAAGCTTCCTTTGAACTATGAGTTCCCTGAAATTTCAGCATATATTTTTTCATCCAAACTTCATGATACTTTCAGGTAATGATAGGAACACCAATCCCACTTGGCTTCCCAAATTTTGTTCTACTAGGTTGAAGCATTGGTTTGCAGTAAGAGCTTGAATTTTTAGGTTTCACTCTGTTTTCTTCTACATGGATAGATGTAATTGGAAATCCAAATCAAACATGGTTTGTGTTAGCTTCTTGAAACTTGACAAAATAAAGTTGTTCTAAATTCTATCTCTATGGTTTGTTTCCTCTTGATTTAGCACACAGCAGAGACTGGCAAAAAAACACTTTCATTGAAAGGGGTTCCCATGCTTCCTTTGAACAATGAGTTCCCTGAACTCTCAGCGTATATTTTTTCATCCAATGTTCATGATACTTTCAGTTAATGATAAGTACACTAATCCCACTTGGCTGCCCAAATTACTTTCTTCAGGTTGAAGCATTCGTTTGCAGTAAGAGTTTGAATTTTTAGTTTTCAATCTGTTTTCTCCATATGAATAGATGTAATTGAAACTCTAAATGAAACACTGTTTGTGGTAGCTTCATGATACTTGACACAATTAAGTAGTTCTAAGTTCTGTTTTTATGGTTTGTTTCCTCTTGATTTAGAACATAGCAGAGTCTGGCAAAGAACTCTTTCTTTGAAAGGGATTGCCAAGCATCCATAAAACAAAGAGTTCACTGAAATCTCAGCATACATTTTTTCATCCATTCTTCATGATACTTTCAGGTAATGAGGAGTTCAAAAATCCCACTTGTCTTCCCAAATTTCTTTCTTCTCGGTTGAAGCATTCGTTCGCAGTAACAGTTTCCACTTGAAGGTTTCAATCTGTTTACTCCAATATGGATAGATGTAATTGGAACTCTAAATCAAACACGGTTTGTGCTAGCCTCTGGAAACTTGAAAAAATGAAGTAGTTCGAAGTTCTCTCTCTATATTTTGTTTCCTCTTGATTTAGCACTAAGCAGAGACTGGCAAAAAACACTTTCATTGAAAGGGGTTGCCAAGCTTCCATTAAACTACGAGGTCCCTGAAATCTCAGCATATATTTTTTCATCCAATCTTCATGATACTTTCAGGTAATGATCAGTTCAACAATCCCACATGGCTCCCAAAATTTCGTTCTTCTAGGTTGAAGCATTCGTTGCAGTAAGAGCTTCAATTTTTAGGTTTCACTGTGTATTCTCCTATATGGATAGATGTAATTGAAAGTCTAAATCAAACACGGTTTGTGGTAGCTTCATGAAACTAGACACAATGAAGTAGTTCCAAGCTCTCTTTCTAAGGTTTGTTTCCTCTTGATTTTACGCAAACCATAGACTGGAAAAAACACTCTCATTGAAAGGGGTTGCCAAGCTTTTCTTAAACTACGAGTTCCATGAAATATCAGCATATTTTTTTTTTTTTATCCAGTCATCATGATACTTTCAGCTAATGATCAGTTCAACAATCCCTCTTGGCTACCCAAATTTTCTTCTTCTGGGTTGAAGCATTCGGTTGCAGTAACACTTTTAATTTTTAGGTTTCACTCTCTTTTCTTCTACATGGATAGATGTAATTGGAAGTCTAAATCAAACACGGTTTGTGTTAGCTTCATGAAACTTGACCAGATAAAGCAGTTCTATGTTCTATCTCTGTGGTTTGTTTCTTCTTGATTTAGTGCACTGCAGAGACAGGCAATAAAACACTTTCACTGAAAAAGGTTGCCAAGTTTCCTTTAAACGACGAGTTCTCTGATATCTCAGCAAACATTTTTCATCCAATCTTCCTGATACTTTCAGGTAATGATAAGGTCATCAATCCCACTTAGCTCCCCAAATATCTTTCTTCTAGGTTTAAGCATTCGTTTTCAGTAAGAGTTTGAATTTTTAGGTTTCACTGTGTATTCTCCTATATGGATACATGTAATTGGAAAACTAGATCAAACACTGTTTGTGGTAGCATCATGAAACTTGACACAATGAAGTCGTCCTAAGTTTTCTTTCTATGGTTTGTTTCCTCTTGATTTAGCGAAAAGGAGAGACTGAGAAAGAATACTATATTTGAAAAGGGTTGCCAAGCTACCATACAACAAAGAGTTCCCTGAAATCTCAGCATATATTGTTTCATCCATTCTCATGATACTTTCAGGTAATGATGAGTTCAACAATCCCACTTGGCTGCCCAAATTTCATTCTTCTACGTTGAAGCATTGGTTTGCAGTAAGAGTTTGAATTTTTAGGTTTCACTGTGTATGCTCCTATATGGAATGATGTAATTGGAATTCTAAATCAAAAAGGATTTCTGGTAGCTTCATGAAACTTGACACAATAAAGTAGTTCTAAGTTCTTTATGTATAATTTGTTTCCTCTTGATTTAGCAAAAAGCAGAGACTGGCAAAGAACACGTTCTTTGAAAGCGGTTGCCAAGCTTCCATTTAACAAAGAGTTCCTTGAAATCTCAGCATATATTTTTTCATCCAATCTTCATGATACGCTCAGGTAATGATGAGATCAACAATCCCACTTGGATGCCCGAATTTCTTTCTTCTAGGTTGAAGCATTTGTTTGCAGTAATAGTTTCTATTTTTAGGTTTCAATCTGTTTTCTCCATATGGATAGATGTAATTGGAACTCTAAATCAAACACGGTTTGTGCTAGCCTCTTGAAACTTGACAAAATAAAGTAGTTCTAAGTTCGCTTTCAATGGTTTTTTTCCTCTTGATTTAGCACAAAGCAGAAACTGGCAAAGAACACTTTATTTGAAAAAGGTTGCCAAGCTTCCCTGAAACAAAGAATTCCCTGAAATCTCAGCATATATTTTTTCATCTACTCTTCATGATCCTTTCAGGTAATGATCAGTTCAACAATCCCACTTCGTTGCCCAAATTTCGTTCTTTTAGGTTGAAGAATTCGTTTCAAGTAACCTTTTCTATTGATAGGTTTCAATCGGTTTTCTCCAATATGGATAGATGTAATTGGAACTCTAAATCAAACACGGTTATTGATAGCCTGTTGAATCTGGACAAAATAAAGAAGTTCTAAGTTCTCTCTCTATGGTTTGATTTCTCATGATTCAGCACTAAGCAGAGACTGGCAAAAAGCACTTTCATTGAAATGTGTTTCCTAGCTTATATTAAACTACGAGTTCCCTGATATCTGAGCATCTATTTTTTCATCCAATCTTCATGATACCTTCAAGTAATGATAAGTTCAACAATCCCACTTGGCTCCCCAAATTTCGTTCTTTTAGGTTGCAGCATTCGTTTGCAGTAAGAGCTTGAATTTTTAGGTTTCACTTTGTATTCTCATATATGGATAGATGTAATTGGATCTCTAAATGAAACACGGTTTCTGGTAGCTTCATGAAACTTGACACAATAAAGTAGTTCTAAGTTCTCTTTCTATGGATTGTTTCCTCTGGATTTAGCACAAAGCAGAGACTGGCAAAGAACACTTACTTTGAAAAATTTTGCCAAGCTTCCATAAAACAAAGAGTTTCCTGAAATCTCAGCATTTATTTTTTCATCCAGTCTTCATGATTCTTTCAGGTAATGATGAGTTCAACAATCCCACTTGGCTGCACAAATTTCGTTCTTCTAGTTTGAAGTATTCCTTTGGAGTAACCGTTTCAATTTTTAGGTTTCAATCTGTTTTCTCCAATATGGATAGATGTAATTGAAACTCTAAATCAAACACAGTTTGTGCTAGCCTCTTGAAACTTCACAAAATAAAGTAGTTCTAAGTTCTCTTTCTATGGTTTGTTTCCTCATGATTTAGTGCACTGCAGAGACTGGCAAAAAAACACTTACATTGAAAGGGGTTTCCAGGCTTCCTTTAAACTATGAGTTCCCTGAAATCTCAGCATATATTTTTTCATCCACTCTTCATGATACATTCAGGTAATGATCAGTTCAAAAATCCCACTTGGCTTCCCAAATATCTCTCTCTTAGGTTGGAGCATTCGTTTGCAGTAACAGTTTTCATTTTTAGGTTTCAATCTGTTTTATCCAATATGAATAGTTGTAGTTGGAACTCTAAATCAAACACAGTTTGCGCTAGCCTCTTGAAACGTGACAAAATAAATTAGTTCTAAGTTCTCACTCTATGGTTTGTTTCCTCTTATTTCGCACTATGCAGAGACTGGCAAAAAACACTTTCATTGAAAGGGTTTGCCAAGCTTCCATTAAACTACGAGTTCCCTGGAATCTCAGCATATATTTTTCATCCAATCTTCATGATACTTTCAGGTAATGATCGGTTCAACAATCCCACTTGGCTGCCCAAATTTCGTTCTTCTAGGTTGAAGCATTCGTTTGCAGTAAGAGCTTGAATTTTTAGGTTTCACTGTGTATTCTCCTATATGGATAGATGTAATTGGAACACTAAATCAAACACGGTTTGTGTTAGCTTCATGAAACTTGACAAAATAAAGTAGTTCTAGTTCTCTTTTTATGGTTTGTTTCCTCTTTATTTAGCGCACTGCAGAGACTGGCAAAAAAACACTTTCATTGAAGGGCGTTGCCAAGCTTCATCTGAACTACGAGTTTCCTAAAATTTCAGGATATATTTTTTCATCCAATCTTCATGACACTTTTAGGTAATGATAAGTAAACCAATTCCACTTGGCTGCCCAAATTTCGTTCTTCTATGTTGAAGAATTCGTTTGCAGTAAGAGTGTGAAATTTTAGGTTTCACACTGTATTCTCCTATATGGATAGATGTATTTGGACTCTAAATAAAAAATGGTTTGTAGTAGCGTCATGAAACTTGACACAATAAAGTAGTTCTAAGTTCTATTTCTATGGTTTGTTTCCTCTTGAATTAGCGCAAAGCAGAGACTGGGAAAGAACACTTTCTTTGAAAAAGGTTGAAAAGCTTCCATAAAACAAAGAGTTCTCTGAAATCTCAGTATATATTTTTTCATCCATTCTTCATGATACTTTCAGGTAATTATCAGTTCAACAGTCCCACTTGGCTTCCCAAATTTCTTTCTTCTAGGTTGAAGCATTCGTTTGCAGTAAGAACTTGAATTTTTAGGTTTCACTGTGTATTTTCCTATGTGGATACATGTAATTGGAACTCTAAATGAAACACGGTTTGTGGTAGCATCATGAAACTTGACACAATAAAATAGTTCTAAGTTTTCTTTTAATGGTTTGTTTCCTGTTGATTTAGCACTAAGCAGAGACTGGCAAAGAACACTTTCATTGAAAGGTGTTGCCAAGCTTCCTTTGAACTTCGAGGCCCCTGAAATCTGAGCATATATTTTTTCATCCAAACTTCATGAACTTTCAGATAATGATAAGTACACCAATCCTACTTGAGTACACAAATTTTGTTCTTCTAGGTTGAAGCATTCGTTTGCAGTAAGAGGTTGAATTTTTAGATTTCCCTGTGTATTCTCCAGAATGGATAGATGTAATTGGAACTCTAAAACAAACACGGTTTGTGCTAGCCTCTTGAAACATGACAAAATAAAGTAGTTCTAAGTTCTCTCTCTATGGTTTGTTTCCTCTTAATTTAGCACTAAGCATAGAATGGCAAAGAACACTTTCATTGAAAAAAGTTTCAAAGCTTCCCTTAAACTAAGAGTTCCCTAAAATCTCAGCATATATTTCTTCATCCACTCTTCATGATACTTTCAGGTAAAGATCAGTTCAACAATCCCACTTGGCAGCCCAAAGTTCCTTCTACTAAGTTGAAGCATTCCTTTGAAGTAAGAGCTTGAATTTTTAGGTTTCACTGTGTATTCTCCTATATGGATAGATGTAATTGGAACTCTAATTCAAACACGGTTCGTGGTAGCTTCATGAAACTTGACACAATAAAGTAGTTCTAAGTTCTCTCTCTGTGGTTTGTTTCCTCTTGATTTAGCGCACTGCAGAGACTGGCAAAAAAACACTTTCACTGAAAGGTGTTGCCAAGCTTCCCTTAAACTCCAAGTTCCCTGAAATCTCAGCATGTAGTTTTTCATTCAATCTTCATGATACTTTCAGGTAATGAGCACTTCAACAATTTCAATTGGCTGCCCAAATTTTGTTCTTCTAAATTGAAGCATTCATTTGCAGTAAGAGTTTGAATTTTTATTTTTCACTGTGTATTCTCATATATGGATAGATGTAATTGGAACTCTAAATTAAACACCGTTTGTGCTAACTTCATGAAACTTGACAATTGAGGTAGTTCTAAGTTCTCTTTCTAAGGTTTGTTTCCTATTGATTTAGCGGAAAGCAGAGACTGGGAAAGAACACTTTCTTTGAAAGGGGATGCCAAGCTTCCAATAAACAAAGAGTTCCCTGTAATCTCAGCATATATTTTCTAATCCATTCTTCCTGATATTTTCAGGTAATGATGAGTTCAACAATCCCACTTGACTGCCCAAATTTCTTTCTTCCAAGTTGAAGCATTCGTTTGCAGTAAGAGCTTGAATTTTTAGGTTTTTCTGTGTATTTTCCTTGATGGATAGATGTAATTGGAACTCTAAATCAAACACGGTATGTGTTAGCTTCATGAAACTTGACAAAATAAAGTAGTTCTAAGTTCTATCTCTATGGGCTGTCCTCTTTATTTAGCGCACTGCAGAGACTGGCAAAAAAAACACTTTCATTGAAAAGGGTTGCCAAGCTTCCTTTGAACTACCAGTTTCCTGAAATTTTAGAATATATTTTTTTCATCCAATCTTCATGATACTTTCAGGTAATGATAAGTACACCAATTCCACTTGGCTGCCCAAATTTTGTTCTTCTATGTTCAAGCATTCGTTTGCAGTAAGAATGTGAATTTTTAGGTTTCACACTGTATTCTCCTATATGGATAGATGTAATTGGAACTCTAAATCAAACATAGTTTGTGCTACCTTCATGAAATTTGACACAATAAAGTAGTTCTAAGTTCTGATTCTATGGTTTGCTTCCTCTTGATTTAGCACAAAGCCGAGACTGGCAAAAAAACACTTTCACTGAATTGGGTTGCCAAGATTCCCTTAAACTACGAGTTCCCTGAAATCTCAGCATATAGTTTTTCATCCAATCTTCATGAAACTTTCAGGTAAGGGGCAGTTCAACAATCCCACTTGGCTGCCCAAATTTCGTTCTTCTAAATTGAAGCATTCATTTGCAGTAAGAGTTTTATTTTTTGTTTCACTGTGTATTATCATATATAAATAGGTGTAATTGGAACTATAATAAAAAATGGTTTGTGGTAGCTTCATGAAACTTGACACAATGAAGTAGTTCTAAGTTCTCATTCTATGGTTTGTTTCCTATTGACTTAGCCCAAAGCAGAGACTGGGAAAGAACACTTTGTTTGAAAGGGGATGCCAAGCTTCCATAAAACAAAGACTTCCCTGAATTCTCAGCATATATTTTTTCAACCATTCCTCAAGATACTTTCAGGTAATGATGAGTTCAACAATCCCACTTGGCTGCCCAAATTTCTTTTTTCTAGGTTGAAGAATTCCTTTGCTCTAACAGTTTCCATTTTTAGGTTTCAATATCTTTTCTCCAATATGGATAGATGAAATCGAAACTGTAAATCAAACACGGTTTGTGCTAGCCTCATGAAACTTGACAAAATAAAGTAATTCGAAGTTCTCTCTCTTTGGTTTGTTTGCTCTTAATTTAGCACTAAGCAGAGACTGGCAAAAAAGACTTTCATTGAAAGTGGTTGACATGCTCCCATTAAACTCTGAGTTCCCTGAAATCTCAACATATATTTTTTCATCCAATCTTCATGATACTTTCAGGTAATGATCAGTTCAACAATCCCTCTTGGCTGCCCAACTTTCGTTCTTCTAGGTTGAAGCATTTGTTTGCAGTAAGAGCTTGAATTTTTAGGTTTCACTTTGTATTCTCCTATATGGATAGATGTAATTGGAACTCTAAATCAAACACGGTTTGTGTTAGCTTCATGAAACTTGACAAAATAAAGTAGTTCTAAGTTCTATCTCTATGGTTTGTTTTCTTTTGATTTCGCACACTGCAGAGACTTGCAAAAAACCACTTTCATTGAAAGGGGTTGCCAAGCTTCCTTTGAACTATGAGTTCCCTGAAATTTCAGCATATATTTTTTCATCCAAACTTCATGATACTTTCAGGTAATGATAGGAACACCAATCCCACTTGGCTTCCCAAATTTTGTTCTACTAGGTTGAAGCATTGGTTTGCAGTAAGAGCTTGAATTTTTAGGTTTCACTCTGTTTTCTTCTACATGGATAGATGTAATTGGAAATCCAAATCAAACATGGTTTGTGTTAGCTTCTTGAAACTTGACAAAATAAAGTTGTTCTAAATTCTATCTCTATGGTTTGTTTCCTCTTGATTTAGCACACAGCAGAGACTGGCAAAAAAACACTTTCATTGAAAGGGGTTCCCATGCTTCCTTTGAACAATGAGTTCCCTGAACTCTCAGCGTATATTTTTTCATCCAATGTTCATGATACTTTCAGTTAATGATAAGTACACTAATCCCACTTGGCTGCCCAAATTACTTTCTTCAGGTTGAAGCATTCGTTTGCAGTAAGAGTTTGAATTTTTAGTTTTCAATCTGTTTTCTCCATATGAATAGATGTAATTGAAACTCTAAATGAAACACTGTTTGTGGTAGCTTCATGATACTTGACACAATTAAGTAGTTCTAAGTTCTGTTTTTATGGTTTGTTTCCTCTTGATTTAGAACATAGCAGAGTCTGGCAAAGAACTCTTTCTTTGAAAGGGATTGCCAAGCATCCATAAAACAAAGAGTTCACTGAAATCTCAGCATACATTTTTTCATCCATTCTTCATGATACTTTCAGGTAATGAGGAGTTCAAACCACTTTGTCTTTCCCAAATTTCTTTCTTCTCGGTTGAAGCGTATTCGTTCGCAGTAACAAGTTTCCACTTGAAGGTTTCAATCTGTTTACCCAATATGGATAGATGTAATTGGAACTCTAAATCAAACACGGTTTGTGCTAGCCTCTGGAAACTTGAAAAAATGAAGTAGTTCGAAGTTCTCTCTCTATATTTTGTTTTCCTCTTGATTTAGCACTAAGGCAGAGACTGGCAAAAAACACTTTCATTGAAAGGGGTTGCCAAGCTTCCATTAAACTACGAGGTCCCTGAAATCTCAGCATATATTTTTTCATCCAATCTTCATGATACTTTCAGGTAATGATCAGTTCAACAATCCCACATGGCTCCCAAAATTTCGTTCTTCTAGGTTGAAGCATTCGTTGCAGTAAGAGCTTCAATTTTTAGGTTTCACTGTGTATTCTCCTATATGGATAGATGTAATTGAAAGTCTAAATCAAACACGTTTGTGGTAGCTTCATGAAACTAGACACAAGGAAGAAGTTCCAAGCTCTCTTTCTAAGGTTTGTTTCCTCTTGATTTTACCAAACCATAGACTTGGAAAAAACACTCTCATTGAAAGGGGTTGCCAAGCTTTTCTTAAACTACGAGTTCCATGAAATATCAGCATATTTTTTTTTTATCCAGTCATCATGATACTTTCAGCTAATGATCAGTTCAACAATCCCTCTTGGCTACCCAAATTTTCTTCTTCTGGGTTGAAGCATTCGGTTGCAGTAACACTTTTAATTTTTAGGTTTCACTCTCTTTTCTTCTACATGGATAGATGTAATTGGAAGTCTAAATCAAACACGGTTTGTGTTAGCTTCATGAAACTTGACCAGATAAAGCAGTTCTATGTTCTATCTCTGTGGTTTGTTTCTTCTTGATTTAGTGCACTGCAGAGACAGGCAATAAAACACTTTCACTGAAAAAGGTTGCCAAGTTTCCTTTAAACGACGAGTTCTCTGATATCTCAGCAAACATTTTTCATCCAATCTTCCTGATACTTTCAGGTAATGATAAGGTCATCAATCCCACTTAGCTCCCCAAATATCTTTCTTCTAGGTTTAAGCATTCGTTTTCAGTAAGAGTTTGAATTTTTAGGTTTCACTGTGTATTCTCCTATATGGATACATGTAATTGGAAAACTAGATCAAACACTGTTTGTGGTAGCATCATGAAACTTGACACAATGAAGTCGTCCTAAGTTTTCTTTCTATGGTTTGTTTCCTCTTGATTTAGCGAAAAGGAGAGACTGAGAAAGAATACTATATTTGAAAGGGGTTGCCAAGCTACCATACAACAAAGAGTTCCCTGAAATCTCAGCATATATTGTTTCATCCATTCTCATGATACTTTCAGGTAATGATGAGTTCAACAATCCCACTTGGCTGCCCAAATTTCATTCTTCTACGTTGAAGCATTGGTTTGCAGTAAGAGTTTGAATTTTTAGGTTTCACTGTGTATGCTCCTATATGGAATGATGTAATTGGAATTCTAAATCAAAAAGGATTTCTGGTAGCTTCATGAAACTTCACACAATAAAGTAGTTCTAAGTTCTTTATGTATAATTTGTTTCCTCTTGATTTAGCAAAAAGCAGAGACTGGCAAAGAACACGTTCTTTGAAAGCGGTTGCCAAGCTTCCATTTAACAAAGAGTTCCTTGAAATCTCAGCATATATTTTTTCATCCAATCTTCATGATACGCTCAGGTAATGATGAGATCAACAATCCCACTTGGATGCCCGAATTTCTTTCTTCTAGGTTGAAGCATTTGTTTGCAGTAATAGTTTCTATTTTTAGGTTTCAATCTGTTTTCTCCATATGGATAGATGTAATTGGAACTCTAAATCAAACACGGTTTGTGCTAGCCTCTTGAAACTTGACAAAATAAAGTAGTTCTAAGTTCGCTTTCAATGGTTTTTTTCCTCTTGATTTAGCACAAAGCAGAAACTGGCAAAGAACACTTTATTTGAAAAAGGTTGCCAAGCTTCCCTGAAACAAAGAATTCCCTGAAATCTCAGCATATATTTTTTCATCTACTCTTCATGATCCTTTCAGGTAATGATCAGTTCAACAATCCCACTTCGTTGCCCAAATTTCGTTCTTTTAGGTTGAAGAATTCGTTTCAAGTAACCTTTTCTATTGATAGGTTTCAATCGGTTTTCTCCAATATGGATAGATGTAATTGGAACTCTAAATCAAACACGGTTATTGATAGCCTGTTGAATCTGGACAAAATAAAGAAGTTCTAAGTTCTCTCTCTATGGTTTGATTTCTCATGATTCAGCACTAAGCAGAGACTGGCAAAAAGCACTTTCATTGAAATGTGTTTCCTAGCTTATATTAAACTACGAGTTCCCTGATATCTGAGCATCTATTTTTTCATCCAATCTTCATGATACCTTCAAGTAATGATAAGTTCAACAATCCCACTTGGCTCCCCAAATTTCGTTCTTTTAGGTTGCAGCATTCGTTTGCAGTAAGAGCTTGAATTTTTAGGTTTCACTTTGTATTCTCATATATGGATAGATGTAATTGGATCTCTAAATGAAACACGGTTTCTGGTAGCTTCATGAAACTTGACACAATAAAGTAGTTCTAAGTTCTCTTTCTATGGATTGTTTCCTCTGGATTTAGCACAAAGCAGAGACTGGCAAAGAACACTTACTTTGAAAAATTTTGCCAAGCTTCCATAAAACAAAGAGTTTCCTGAAATCTCAGCATTTATTTTTTCATCCAGTCTTCATGATTCTTTCAGGTAATGATGAGTTCAACAATCCCACTTGGCTGCACAAATTTCGTTCTTCTAGTTTGAAGTATTCCTTTGGAGTAACCGTTTCAATTTTTAGGTTTCAATCTGTTTTCTCCAATATGGATAGATGTAATTGAAACTCTAAATCAAACACAGTTTGTGCTAGCCTCTTGAAACTTCACAAAATAAAGTAGTTCTAAGTTCTCTTTCTATGGTTTGTTTCCTCATGATTTAGTGCACTGCAGAGACTGGCAAAAAAACACTTACATTGAAAGGGGTTTCCAGGCTTCCTTTAAACTATGAGTTCCCTGAAATCTCAGCATATATTTTTTCATCCACTCTTCATGATACATTCAGGTAATGATCAGTTCAAAAATCCCACTTGGCTTCCCAAATATCTCTCTCTTAGTTTGGAGCATTCGTTTGCAGTAACAGTTTTCATTTTTAGGTTTCAATCTGTTTTATCCAATATGAATAGTTGTAGTTGGAACTCTAAATCAAACACAGTTTGCGCTAGCCTCTTGAAACGTGACAAAATAAATTAGTTCTAAGTTCTCACTCTATGGTTTGTTTCCTCTTATTTCGCACTACGCAGAGACTGGCAAAAAACACTTTCATTGAAAGGGTTTGCCAAGCTTCCATTAAACTACGAGTTCCCTGGAATCTCAGCATATATTTTTCATCCAATCTTCATGATACTTTCAGGTAATGATCGGTTCAACAATCCCACTTGGCTGCCCAAATTTCGTTCTTCTAGGTTGAAGCATTCGTTTGCAGTAAGAGCTTGAATTTTTAGGTTTCACTGTGTATTCTCCTATATGGATAGATCTAATTGGAACACTAAATCAAACACGGTTTGTGTTAGCTTCATGAAACTTGACAAAATAAAGTAGTTCTAGTTCTCTTTTTATGGTTTGTTTCCTCTTTATTTAGCGCACTGCAGAGACTGGCAAAAAAACACTTTCATTGAAGGGCGTTGCCAAGCTTCATCTGAACTACGAGTTTCCTAAAATTTCAGGATATATTTTTTCATCCAATCTTCATGACACTTTTAGGTAATGATAAGTAAACCAATTCCACTTGGCTGCCCAAATTTCGTTCTTCTATGTTGAAGAATTCGTTTGCAGTAAGAGTGTGAAATTTTAGGTTTCACACTGTATTCTCCTATATGGATAGATGTATTTGGACTCTAAATAAAAAATGGTTTGTAGTAGCGTCATGAAACTTGACACAATAAAGTAGTTCTAAGTTCTATTTCTATGGTTTGTTTCCTCTTGAATTTGTGTTTCCTCTTGAAGTACCCCATGCAGAGACTGGCTAAAAACACTTTCGTTTGAAAGGGGTTGCCAAGCTTCCAAAAAACTACTAGTTTGCTGAAATCTCAGCAAACATTTTTCACCAAATCTTGATGATACTTGGTGGTAATGATCAGTTCACTTATCCCACTTTGCTGCCCAATTTTTATTCTTCTAGGTTGAAGCATTCGTTTCCAGGAACAGTTTGAATTTTTAGGTTTCACTCCGTTTTCTCCTACATAGATAGCTGTGTTTGGAATTCTAAATCAAACACGGTTTGTGCTAGCTCCTTGAAATTTGACCAAATAAAGTAGTTCTATGTTCTATCTCTATGTTGTGTTTCCTCTTGAAGTAACCCATGCAGAGACTGGCAAAGAACACTTTCATTGAAAGGTGTTGCCAAGCTTCCTTTGAACTACAGGTCCTGAAATCTGAGCGAACATTTTTTCATCCAAACTTCATGAACTTTCAGGATAATGATAAGTACACCAATCTACTGTGCCCCAATTTTGTTCTTCTAGGTTGAAGCATTCGTTTGCAGTAAGAGGTTGAATTTTTAGATTTCACTGTTATTCTCCTAAATGGATAGATGTAATTGGAACTCTAAAACAAACACGGTTTGTGCTAGCCTCTTGAAACATGACAAATGAAGTAGTTCTAAGTTCTCTCTCTATGGTTTGTTTCCTCTTAATTAGCACTAAGCAGAGAATGGCAAAAGAACACTTTCATTGAAAAAAGTTGCCAAGCTTCCTTTAAACTAAGAGTTCCCTAAATCTCAGCATATATTTCTTCATCCACTCTTCATGATACTTTCAGGTAATGATCAGTTCAACAATCCCACTTGGCTGCCCAAAGTTCCTTCTACTAAGTTGAAGCATTCCTTTGAAGTAAGAGTTGAATTTTTAGGTTTCACCCTGTATTCTCCTATATGGATAGCTGTGTTTGGAACTCTAATTCAAACACGGTTCGTGTAGCTTCATGAAACTTGACACAATAAAGTAGTTCTAAGTTCTCTCTCTGTGGTTTGTTTCCTCTTGATTTAGCGCACTGCAGAGACTTGCAAAAACACTTTCACTGAAAGGTGTTGCCAAGCTTCCTTAAACTCCAAGTTTCCTGAAATCTCAGCATGTATTTTTTCATTCAATCTTCATGATACTTTCAGGTAATGATCAGTTCACAATTTCAATTGGCTGCCCAATTTTTATTCTTCTAAATTGAAGCATTCATTTGCAGTAACAGTTTGAATTTTTATTTCACTGTGTATTCTCATATATGGATAGATGTAATTGGAACTCTAAATAAACACCGGTTTGTGCTAACTTCATGAAACTTGACAATTGAGGTAGTTCTAAGTTCTCTTTCTATGGTTTGTTTCCTATTGATTTAGCGGAAAGCAGAGACTGGGAAAGAACACTTTCTTTGAAAGGGGATGCCAAGCTTCCAATAAACAAAGAGTTCCCTGTAATCTCAGCATATATTTTCTAATCCATTCTTCCTGATATTTTCAGGTAATGATGAGTTCAACAATCCCACTTGACTGCCCAAATTTCTTTCTTCCAAGTTGAAGCATTCGTTTGCAGTAAGAGCTTGAATTTTTAGGTTTTTCTGTGTATTTTCCTTGATGGATAGATGTAATTGGAACTCTAAATCAAACACGGTATGTGTTAGCTTCATGAAACTTGACAAAATAAAGTAGTTCTAAGTTCTATCTCTATGGGCTGTCCTCTTTATTTAGCGCACTGCAGAGACTGGCAAAAAAAACACTTTCATTGAAAAGGGTTGCCAAGCTTCCTTTGAACTACCAGTTTCCTGAAATTTTAGAATATATTTTTTTCATCCAATCTTCATGATACTTTCAGGTAATGATAAGTACACCAATTCCACTTGGCTGCCCAAATTTTGTTCTTCTATGTTCAAGCATTCGTTTGCAGTAAGAATGTGAATTTTTAGGTTTCACACTGTATTCTCCTATATGGATAGATGTAATTGGAACTCTAAATCAAACATAGTTTGTGCTACCTTCATGAAATTTGACACAATAAAGTAGTTCTAAGTTCTGATTCTATGGTTTGCTTCCTCTTGATTTAGCACAAAGCCGAGACTGGCAAAAAACACTTTCACTGAATTGGGTTGCCAAGATTCCCTTAAACTACGAGTTCCCTGAAATCTCAGCATATAGTTTTTCATCCAATCTTCATGAAACTTTCAGGTAATGGGCAGTTCAACAATCCCACTTGGCTGCCCAAATTTCGTTCTTCTAAATTGAAGCATTCATTTGCAGTAAGAGTTTTATTTTTTGTTTCACTGTGTATTATCATATATAAATAGGTGTAATTGGAACTATAATAAAAAATGGTTTGTGGTAGCTTCATGAAACTTGACACAATGAAGTAGTTCTAAGTTCTCATTCTATGGTTTGTTTCCTATTGACTTAGCCCAAAGCAGAGACTGGGAAAGAACACTTTGTTTGAAAGGGGATGCCAAGCTTCCATAAAACAAAGACTTCCCTGAATTCTCAGCATATATTTTTTCAACCATTCCTCAAGATACTTTCAGGTAATGATGAGTTCAACAATCCCACTTGGCTGCCCAAATTTCTTTTTTCTAGGTTGAAGAATTCCTTTGCTCTAACAGTTTCCATTTTTAGGTTTCAATATGTTTTCTCCAATATGGATAGATGAAATCGGAACTGTAAATCAAACACGGTTTGTGCTAGCCTCATGAAACTTGACAAAATAAAGTAATTCGAAGTTCTCTCTCTTTGGTTTGTTTGCTCTTAATTTAGCACTAAGCAGAGACTGGCAAAAAAGACTTTCATTGAAAGTGGTTGACATGCTCCCATTAAACTCTGAGTTCCCTGAAATCTCAACATATATTTTTTCATCCAATCTTCATGATACTTTCAGGTAATGATCAGTTCAACAATCCCTCTTGGCTGCCCAACTTTCGTTCTTCTAGGTTGAAGCATTTGTTTGCAGTAAGAGCTTGAATTTTTAGGTTTCACTTTGTATTCTCCTATATGGATAGATGTAATTGGAACTCTAAATCAAACACGGTTTGTGTTAGCTTCATGAAACTTGACAAAATAAAGTAGTTCTAAGTTCCATCTCTATGGTTTGTTTTCTTTTGATTTCGCACACTGCAGAGACTTGCAAAAAACCACTTTCATTGAAAGGGGTTGCCAAGCTTCCTTTGAACTATGAGTTCCCTGAAATTTCAGCATATATTTTTTCATCCAAACTTCATGATACTTTCAGGTAATGATAGGAACACCAATCCCACTTGGCTTCCCAAATTTTGTTCTACTAGGTTGAAGCATTGGTTTGCAGTAAGAGCTTGAATTTTTAGGTTTCACTCTGTTTTCTTCTACATGGATAGATGTAATTGGAAATCTAAATCAAACATGGTTTGTGTTAGCTTCTTGAAACTTGACAAAATAAAGTTGTTCTAAATTCTATCTCTATGGTTTGTTTCCTCTTGATTTAGCTCACAGCAGAGACTGGCAAAAAAACACTTTCATTGAAAGGGGTTCCCATGCTTCCTTTGAACAATGAGTTCCCTGAACTCTCAGCGTATATTTTTTCATCCAATGTTCATGATACTTTCAGTTAATGACAAGTACACTAATCCCACTTGGCTGCCCAAATTACTTTCTTCAGGTTGAAGCATTCGTTTGCAGTA
This sequence comes from Callospermophilus lateralis, assembly GCF_048772815.1. NCBI lineage: Eukaryota > Metazoa > Chordata > Mammalia > Rodentia > Sciuridae > Callospermophilus > Callospermophilus lateralis. Next base: position 24,957,128 of record NC_135322.1, on the reverse strand, counting down.
AGAGTTTGAATTTTTAGTTTTCAATCTGTTTTCTCCATATGAATAGATGTAATTGAAACTCTAAATGAAACACTGTTTGTGGTAGCTTCATGATACTTGACACAATTAAGTAGTTCTAAGTTCTGTTTTTATGGTTTGTTTCCTCTTGATTTAGAACAAAGCAGAGTCTGGCAAAGAACTCTTTCTTTGAAAGGGATTGCCAAGCATCCATAAAACAAAGAGTTCACTGAAATCTCAGCATACATTTTTTCATCCATTCTTCATGATACTTTCAGGTAATGATGAGTTCAAAAATCCCACTTGTCTTCCCAAATTTCTTTCTTCTCGGTTGAAGCATTCATTCGCAGTAACAGTTTCCACTTGAAGGTTTCAATCTGTTTACTCCAATATGGATAGATGTAATTGGAACTCTAAATCAAACACGGTTTGTGGTAGCTTCATGAAACTAGACACAATGAAGTAGTTCCAAGCTCTCTTTCTAAGGTTTGTTTCCTCTTGATTTTACGCAAACCATAGACTGGAAAAAACACTCTCATTGAAAGGGGTTGCCAAGCTTTTCTTAAACTACGAGTTCCATGAAATATCAGCATATTTTTTTTTTTATCCAGTCATCATGATACTTTCAGCTAATGATCAGTTCAACAATCCCTCTTGGCTACCCAAATTTTCTTCTTCTGGGTTGAAGCATTCGGTTGCAGTAACACTTTTAATTTTTAGGTTTCACTCTCTTTTCTTCTACATGGATAGATGTAATTGGAAGTCTAAATCAAACACGGTTTGTGTTAGCTTCATGAAACTTGACCAGATAAAGCAGTTCTATGTTCTATCTCTGTGGTTTGTTTCTTCTTGATTTAGTGCACTGCAGAGACAGGCAATAAAACACTTTCACTGAAAAAGGTTGCCAAGTTTCCTTTAAACGACGAGTTCTCTGATATCTCAGCAAATATTTTTCATCCAATCTTCCTGATACTTTCAGGTAATGATAAGGACATCAATCCCACTTAGCTCCCCAAATATCTTTCTTCTAGGTTGAAGCATTCGTTTTCAGTAAGAGTTTGAATTTTTAGGTTTCACTGTGTATTCTCCTATATGGATACATGTAATTGGAAAACTAGATCAAACACTGTTTGTGGTAGCATCATGAAACTTGACACAATGAAGTCGTCCTAAGTTTTCTTTCTATGGTTTGTTTCCTCTTGATTTAGCGAAAAGGAGAGACTGAGAAAGAATACTATATTTGAAAGGGTTGCCAAGCTACCATAGAAGAAAGAGTTCCCTGAAATCTCAGAATATATTGTTTCATCCATTCTCATGATACTTTCAGGTAATGATGAGTTCAACAATCCCACTTGGCTGCCCAAATTTCATTCTTCTACGTTGAAGCATTGGTTTGCAGTAAGAGTTTGAATTTTTAGGTTTCACTGTGTATGCTCCTATATGGAATGATGTAATTGGAATTCTAAATCAAAAAGGATTTCTGGTAGCTTCATGAAACTTGACACAATAAAGTAGTTCTAAGTTCTTTATGTATAATTTGTTTCCTCTTGATTTAGCAAAAAGCAGAGACTGGCAAAGAACACGTTCTTTGAAAGCGGTTGCCAAGCTTCCATTTAACAAAGAGTTCCTTGAAATCTCAGCATATATTTTTACATCCAATCTTCATGATACGCTCAGGTAATGATGAGTTCAACAATCCCACTTGGATGCCCAAATTTCTTTCTTCTAGGTTGAAGCATTTGTTTGCAGTAATAGTTTCTATTTTTAGGTTTCAATCTGTTTTCTCCATATGGATAGATGTAATTGGAACTCTAAATCAAACACGGTTTGTGCTAGCCTCTTGAATCCGGACAAAATAAAGAAGTTCTAAGTTCTCTCTCTATGGTTTGATTTCTCATGATTCAGCACTAAGCAGAGACTGGCAAAAAGCACTTTCATTGAAATGTGTTTCCTAGCTTATATTAAAATACGAGTTCCCTGATATCTGAGCATCTATTTTTTCATCCAATCTTCATGATACCTTCAAGTAATGATAAGTTCAACAATCCCACTTGGCTGCCCAAATTTCGTTCTTCTAGGTTGCAGCATTCGTTTGCAGTAAGAGCTTGAATTTTTAGGTTTCACTGTGTATTCTCATATATGGATAGATGTAATTGGATCTCTAAATGAAACACGGTTTCTGGTAGCTTCATGAAACTTGACACAATAAAGTAGTTCTAAGTTCTCTTTCTATGGATTGTTTCCTCTGGATTTAGCACAAAGCAGAGACTGGCAAAGAACACTTACTTTGAAAAATATTGCCAAGCTTCTATAAAACAAAGAGTTTCCTGAAATCTCAGCATTTATTTTTTCATCCAGTCTTCATGATTCTTTCAGGTAATGATGAGTTCAACAATCCCACTTGGCCGCACAAATTTCGTTCTTCTAGTTTGAAGTATTCCTTTGGAGTAACCGTTTCAATTTTTAGGTTTCAATCTGTTTTCTCCAATATGGATAGGTGTAATTGAAACTCTAAATCAAACACAGTTTGTGCTAGCCTCTTGAAACTTCACAAAATAAAGTAGTTCTAAGTTCTCTTTCTATGGTTTGTTTCCTCATGATTTAGTGCACTGCAGAGACTGGCAAAAAAACACTTACATTGAAAGGGGTTTCCAGGCTTCCTTTAAACTACGATTTCCCTGAAATCTCAGCATATATTTTTTTATCCAGTCTTCATAACACTTTCAAGTAATGATCAGTTCAACAGTTTCACTTGGGCGCCAAAGTTTCCTTCTTCTAGGTTGAAGCATTCGTTTGCAGTAACATTTTCCATTTTTAGGTTTCAATCTTTTTTGTCCAATATGGATAGATGTAATTGAAACTCTAAATCAAACACGGTTTGTGCTAGCTTCATGAAACTTGACACAATAAATTTGTTCTAAGTTCTCTCTCCATGGTTTCTTTCCTCTGATTTAGCACTAAGCAGAGACTGACAGAAAACACTTTCATTGAAAGGGGTTGCCAAGCTTCCTTTAAACTACGAGTTCCCTGAAATCTCAGCATGTATTTTTTCATTCACTCTTCATGATACATTCAGGTAATGATCAGTTCAAAAATCCCACTTGGCTTCCCAAATATCTCTCTCTTAGGTTGGAGCATTCGTTTGCAGTAACAGTTTTCATTTTTAGGTTTCAATCTGTTTTATCCAATATGAATAGTTGTAGTTGGAACTCTAAATCAAACACAGTTTGTGCTAGCCTCTTGAAACGTGACAAAATAAATTAGTTCTAAGTTCTCTCTCTATGGTTTGTTTCCTCTTGATTTAGCACTATGCAGAGACTGGCAAAAAACACTTTCATTGAAAGGGGTTGCCAAGCTTCCATTAAACTACGAGTTCCCTGGAATCTCAGCATATATTTTTCATCCAATCTTCATGATACTTTCAGGTAATGATCGGTTCAACAATCCCACTTGGCTGCCCAAATTTCGTTCTTCTAGGTTGAAGCATTCGTTTGCAGTAAGAGCTTGAATTTTTAGGTTTCACTGTGTATTCTCCTATACGGATAGATGTAATTGGAACTCTAAATCAAACACGGTTTGTGGTAGCCTCATGAAACTTGACACAATAAAGCAGTTCTATGTTCTCTTTCGATGGATTGTTTCCTCTTGATTTAACACAAAGCAAAGGCTGGCAAAGAACACTTTCTTTGAAAAAGGTTGCCAAGCTTCCATGAAACAAAGAGTTCCCTGAAATCTCAGCATACATTTTTTTTCCATATTTCGTGATACTTTCAGGTAATGATCAGTTCAACAATTTCACTTGGCTGCCCAAATTTTGTTCTTCCAAGTTGAAGCATTTGTTTGCAGTAACACTTTAATTTTTAGGTTTCACTGTGTTTTCTCCTATATGGATAGATGTAATTGGAACTCTATATCAAACACGGTTTGTTCTAGCTTCATGAAACATGGCACAATAAAGTAGTTCTAAGTTCTGTCTCTAAGGTTTGTTTCCTCTTGATTTAGCAATAAGCAGAGACTGGCAGAAAACACTTTCATTGAATGGCGTTGCAAAGCTTCCATTAAACAGCGAGTTGCCGGAAGTCTCAGCATATATTTTTTCACCACTCTTCATGATACTTTCAGGTAATGATCGGTTCAACAATCCCACTTGGCTGCCCAAATTTCGTTCTTCTAGGTTGAAGCATTCGTTTGCAGTAAGAGCTTGAATTTTTAGGTTTCACTGTGTATTCTCCTATATGGATAGATGTAATTGGAACTTTAAATCAAACACGGTTTGTGGTAGCCTCATGAAACTTGACACAATAAAGCAGTTCTATGTTCTCTTTCGATGGATTGTTTCCTCTTGATTTAACACAAAGCAAAGGCTGGCAAAGAACACTTTCTTTGAAAAAGGTTGCCAAGCTTCCATGAAACAAAGAGTTCCCTGAAATCTCAGCATACATTTTTTTATCCATATTTCGTGATACTTTCAGGTAATGATCAGTTCAACAATTTCACTTGGCTGCCCAAATTTTGTTCCTCCAAGTTGAAGCATTTGTTTGCAGTAACACTTTTAATTTTTAGGTTTCACTGTGTTTTCTCCTATATGGATAGATGTAATTGGAACTCTATATCAAACACGGTTTGTTCTAGCTTCATGAAACATGGCACAATAAAGTAGTTCTAAGTTCTGTCTCTAAGGTTTGTTTCCTCTTGATTTAGCAATAAGCAGAGACTGGCAGAAAACACTTTCATTGAATGGCGTTGCAAAGCTTCCATTAAACAGCGAGTTGCCGGAAGTCTCAGCATATATTTTTTCACCACTCTTCATGATACTTTCAGGTAATGATCAGTTCAACAATCCTATTTGGCTGCCCAAATTTTGTTCTTCTTGGTTGAAGCATTCGTTTGCAGTAACCATTTCAATTTTAAGGTTTCAATCTGTTTTCTAAAACATGGATAGATGTAATTGGAACTCTAAATCAAACACGGTTTGTGCTAGCTTCTTCAAACTTGACAAAATAAAGTAATTCTAAGTTCTCTCTCTATGGTTTTTTTCCTCTTGATATCGCGCAAAGCAGAGAGTGGCAAAAAACACTTTCATTGAAAGGGGTTGCTAAGCTTCCATTAAAGTACGAGTTCACTGAAATCTCAGGATATATTTCTTCTTCCACTCTTCATGATACTTTCATTTAATGATCAGTACACCTTGGCTGCCCAAATTTCCTCCTTCTAGGTTGAAGCATTCCTTTGCAGTAACCGTTTCAATTTTGAGGTTTCAATCTGTTTTCTCGAATATGGGCAGTTGTAATTGGAACTCTAAATCAAACACGGTTTGTGCTAGCTTCTTGAAAGTTGACACAATTAGGTCGTTCCAATTTCTCTCTCTATGGTTTGTTTCCTCTTGATTTGTGGAAAGCAGTAACTGGGAAAAAACCCTTATATTGAAAAAGTTTGCCAAGCTTCCTTTAAACTACGAGTTCCCTGAAATCTCAACATATATTTTTTCATCCGATCTTCATGATACTTTCAGGTAATGATCGGTTCAACAATCCCACTTGGCTGCCCAAATTTCGTTCTTCTAGGTTGAAGCATTCGTTTGCAGTAAGAGTTTCAATTTTTAGGTTTCACTGTGTGTTCTCCTAAATGAATAAATGTAATTGGAACTTTAAATCCACCACGGTTTGTGGTCGCTTCATGAAACTTGACACAATAAATTAGTTCTAAGTATTCTCTCTAAGGTTTGTTTCCTCTTGATTTATCACAAAGCAGAGACTGGCAAAGAACACTTTCTTTGAAAGAGGTTGTCTAGCTTCCATAAAAGAAATAGTTCCCTGAAATCTCAGCATATATTTTTTCATCCAATCATCATGATTCTTTCAGGTAATGATCTGTTCAACAATCCCACATGGCTTCCGAAATTTCATTCTTCTACTTTGACACATTCATTTGCAGTAGGAGCTTGAATCTTAGGTCTCAATGTGTAGTCTCCAATATGGATAGATGTAATTGGATGTCTAAATCAAACACGACTTGTTTTAGCTTCATGAAACTTGACACAAAAAAGTAGTTTTAAGTTTTCTTTCAATGGTTTGTTTCCTCTTGATTTGGCACAAAGAAGCGATTGTCAAAGAACCCTTTCTTTGTAAAAGATTGCCAAGCTTCAATAAAACAAAGATTTCCCTGAAATCTCAGCATATATTTTTTCATCCACTCTTCATGATACTTTCAGGTAATGATCAGTTCAACAATCCCACTTGAATGCCCAAATTTCGTTCTTCTAGGTTGAAGCATTCGTTTGCAGTAATAGTTTCAATTTTTAGGTTTCAATCTGTTTTCTCCAATATGGATAGATGTAATTCAACTCTAAATCAAACAAGGTTTGTGCTAGCTTTTTGAAACTTGACAGAATAAAGTTGTTCTAAGTTCTATCTCTGTGGTTTGTTTCTTCCTGATTTTGCGCAAAGCAGAGACTGGCAAAAAACCCTTACATTGTAAAAGTTTGCCAAGCATCCTTTAATCTACGAGTTACCTGAAATCTCAGCATATGTTTTTCATCCAGTGTTCATGATACTTTCAGGTAATGATAAGTCCAACAATTTACTTTACTGCCCAAATTTCGTTCTTCTACGTTGAAGCATTCGTTTGTTGTAAGGGTTTGAATTTTTAGGTTTCTTCTGTATTTTACTATTTGGATAGATGTTATTGGAACTCTAAATCAACCACGGTTTGTGGTAGCATCATGAAACTTGACACAATAAAGTAGTTCTAATTTTCTTTCTATGGTTTGTTTCCTCTTGTTTAGCACTTAGCTGAGACTGGCAATAAACACTTTCGTTGAATAGTTTGCCAAGCTTCCATTAAACTACGAGTTCCCTGAAATTTCAGTATATATTTTTTCATCCACTCTTTATGGTACTTTCAGGTAATTATCAGTTCAACAATCCCACTTGGCTGCCCAAATTTCCTTTTTCTAGGTTGTAGCATTCGTTTGCAGTAACCGTTTCAATTTTTAGGTTTCAATCTGTTTTCTCCAATATGGATAGATGTAATTGTAACTCTAAATCAAAGAAGGTTTGTGGTAGCTTCATGAAACTTGACACAATAAAAATAGTTCTAAGTTCTATCTGAATGGATTGTTTTCTTTTGATTTTGTGCAAAGCAGAGACTCGCAAATAACACTTTCATTGAAAGGGGTTGCCAAGCTTTCTGTAAACTTCGAGTTCCCTGAAATCTCAGCATGCAGTTTTTCATCCAATCTTCATGATGCGTTCAGGTTATAATCAGTTGAACAATCCCAATTGGCTGCCCAAATTTCGTTCTTGTATTTTGAAGCATTCGTTTGTTGTAACCGTTTCATATTTTTAGTTTTCAAACTGTTTACAACAATATGGATAGATATAATTGTAACTCTAAATCAAACACGGTTTGTGCTAGCTTCATGAATCTTGAAACAATACAGTAGTTCTAAGTTCTATCTCTATGGTTTGTTTCCTCTTGATTTAGCAATAAGCAGAGACTGGCAAAAAAACATTTTCTTTGAAACGGGTTGCCAAGCTTCCATTAAACTACGAGTTCTCTGAAATCTCAGCAAATATTTTTTCTTCCAATTTTCATGATACTTTCAGGTAATGATCAGTTCAACAATCCCACTAGGCTGCCCAAATTTCGTTCTTCTAGGTTGAAGCATTCGTTTGCAGTAAGAGCTTGAATTTTGGGGTTTCACTGTGTTATCTAGTATATGGATAGATGTAGTAGGAACTCTAAATCAAACACGGTTTGTGGTGGCTTCATGAAACTTGACAGAATAAAGTAGTTCTATGTTCTCTTTCTATTGTTGTTTCCTCTTGATTTTGCGCAAAGCAGAGACTGGCAAAAACACTTTCATTGAAAGGGGTTGCCAAGCTTCTTTTCAACTACTAGTTCCATGAAATCTCAGCATATATTTTTTCATCCAATCTTCATGATACTTTCAGGTAATGATAAGTACACCCATCGTACTTGACTCCCCAAATTACGTTCTTCTAAGTTGAAGCATTCATTAGCAGTAAGAGCTTGTATATTTAGGTTTCACTGTGTATTCTCCAATATGGATAGATGTCATTGGAATTCTAAATCAAACACTGTTTGTGGTAGCATCATGAAACTTGACACAACAAAGTAGACCCAAGATTGCTTTCTATGGTTTGTTTCCTCTTGATTTAGCACTAAGCAGAGACTGGCAAAGAACACTTTCATTGAAAGAGGTTGCCAAGTTTCTTTTAAACTACGAGTTCCCTGAAATCTCATCATATATTTTTTCATCCAATATTCATGAAACTTTCAGGCAATGATAAGTACACCATTCCCTCTTGACTGCCCAAATTTTGTTCTTCTAGGTTGAAGCATTCGTTTGCAATAAGATCTTCAATTTTCAGTTTTCACTGTGTATTCTCCAATGTGGATAGATGTAATTGGAATTCTAAATTAAACACGGTTTGTGGTAGCTTCATGAAACTTGACAAAATAAAATATGTCTAAGTTTTCTTTATATGGTTTGTTTCCTCTTGATTTAGCACTAAGCAGAGACTGGCAATGAACACTTTCATTGAAAGGTGTTGCCGAACTTCCTTTAAACTACGAGATCCCTGAAATCTCAGCATATATTTTTTCATCCACTCTTCATGATACTGTCAGGTAATGATTAGTTCAACAATGCCACTTGGCTGCCCATATTTCGTTGTTCTAGTTTGAAGGATTTGTTTGCAGTAATAGTTTCAATTTTTAGGTTTCAATCTGTTTTCTGCAATATGGATCGATGTAATTGGAACTCTAAATCAAACACGGTTTGTGCTAGCCTATTGAAACATGACAAAAAAAGTAGTTCTAATTTTCTCTTAATTTAGCACTAAGCAGAGACTGGCATAAAACACTTTCATTGAAAAAGGTTGCCAAGCTTCATTTAATCTACGAGTTCCCTGAAATCTCAGCATATATTTTTTCATCCAATCTTCATGATACTTTCCGATAATCATAATTACACCAATCCCACTTGACTGCCCAAATTTCGTTCTTCTTGGTTGAAGAATTTTTTTGCAGTATGAGTTTGAAATTTTAGGTTTCACTCTGTATTCTCCTATTTGGATAGATGTAATTAGAACTCTAAATCAAACACGGTTTGTTGTAGCTTCGTGAAACTGGACACAATAAAATACTTCTAAGTTCTCTTTCTATGGTTTGTATCCTCTTGATTTAGCACTAAGCAGATACCTGCAAAGAACACTTTCATTGAAAGTGGTTGCCAAGCTTCCTTTAAACTACGAGTTCCCTGAAATCTCAGCATATATTTTTTCATCCACTCTTCATGATACTTTCATGTAATGATCAGTTCCACAATCCCACTTCGCTGCCCAAATTTCTTTCTTCTATTTTGAAGCATTCTTTTGCATTAACAGTTTCCTTTTTTAGGTTTCAATCTATTTTCTTCAATATGGATAGATGTAATTGGAACTCTAAATCAAACACACTTTGTGGTACCTTCATGAAACTTGACACAATACAGTAGTTCTAAGTTCTCTTTCTATGGTATGTTTCCTCTTGATTTTGCGCAAAGCAGAGACTGGCAAAAAACACTTTCATTGAATGGGGTTTCCAAGCTTCCTTTAAACTACGAGTTCCCTGAAATCTCAGCATGGATTTTTTCATCCAATTTTCATGATACTTTCAGGTAATGATAAGTACAACAATTCCACTTGACGGCCCAAATTTCATTCTTCTAGGTTGAAGCATTCGTTTGCAGTATGACTTTGAATTTTTAGGTTTCACTCTGTATATTCCTATTTGGATAGATTTAATTGGAACTCTAAATCAAACACGGTTTGTGGTAGCTCCATGAACCTTGAAACATTAAAATAGTTCTAAGTTCTCTTTCTATGGTTAGTTTCATCTTGATTTAGCACAAAGCAGAGACTGGGGAAAAACACTTTCATTGAAAGTGTTTGCCAAGCGTCCATAAAACAAAGAGTTCCCTGAAATCACAGCGTATATTTTTTCATCCACTCTTCATGATACTGCCAGGTAATGATCAGTTCAACCATGACACTTGGCTGCAAAAATATCGTTCTTCTATGTTGAAAAATTTGTTTTCATTAACACTTTCAATTTTTTGGTTTCAATCTGTTTTCCCAGTATGGATAGATGTATTTGGAATTCTAAATCAAACACGGTATGTGCTAGACTCTTGAAACTTGAAAAATAATGTAGTTCTAAGATCTCTCTCTATGGTTTTTGTCCTCTTGATTTAGCACTAAGCAGAGATTGAAAAAAACACTTTCATTGAAACGGGTTGCTTAGCTTCCATTAAACTACGAGTTCCCTGAAATCTCAGCATATATTTATTAATCCAATCTTCATGATACTTTCAGGTAATGGTAAGTACACCAAACCCACTTGACTGCCCAAATATCGTTCTGCTAGGGTGAAGCATTCGTTTGCAGTATGAGTTTGAATTTTTAGGTTTCACTCTGTAATCTCCTATTTGTAAGATGTAATTGGAACTCTAAATCAAACACGGTTTGTGGTAGCTTCATGAAACTTGACACAATAAAATACTTCTAAGTTCACTTTTAATGGTTTGTTTCCTCTTGATTTAGCACAAAGCAGAGACTGGCAAAAAACACTTTCATTGAAAGGGGTTGGCAAGCTTCCATAAAACAAAGAGTCCCCTGAAATCTCAGCATATATTTCTTCATCCACTCTTCATGATACTGTCAGGTAATGATCAGTTCAACAATCCCACTTGGCTGACCATATTTTGTTCTCTAGGTTGAAGCATTCGTTTGCAGTAACAGTTTCCATTTTTAGTTTTCAATCTGTTTCTCCAATATGGATAGATGTAATTGGAACCCTAAATCAAACACGGTTTGTGCTAGCCTCTTGAAACTTGACACAATGAAGTGGTTCTAAGTTCTCTCCCTATAGTTTGTTTCCTCTTAAATTAGCTCTAAGCACAGACTGGCAAAAAACACTTTCATTGAAAGAGGTTGCCAAGCTTCCATTAAACTAAGAGTTCCCTGAAATCTCAGCATATATTTTCCATCCACTCTTCATGATACTTTCAGTTAATGATCAGTTCAACAATCCCACGTGGCTGCCCAAATTTTGTTCTTCTAGGTTGAATCATTTGTTTGCCTTAACACTTTTTATTTTCTCTATTTTCTTCTATATGGATACATGTATTTGGAACTCTAAATCAAACATGGTTTGAGCTAGATTTTTGAAACCAGACAAAATAAAGTAGTTCTAAGTTCTCTCTCTATGGATCGTTTCCTCTTGATTTAGCACTAAGCAGAGAGTAGCAAAAAACACTTTCAATGAAAGGGGTTGCCAAGCTTCCATTAAACTACGAGTTCGCTGAAATCTCCGCATATATTTTTTCATCCACCCTTCATGATACTTTCAGCTAATGATAATTACAACAAACCCACTTGACTGCCCAAATATAGTCCTGCTAGGTTGAAGCATTCGTTTGTAGTATGAGTTTGAATTTTTAGGTTTCACTCTGTAATCTCCTATTTGGATAGACGTAATCGGAACTCTAAATCAAACACGGTTTGTGGTAGCTTCATGAAACTTGACACAATAAAATAGTTCTAAATTCGCTTTTAATGGTTTGTTTCCTCTTGATTTATCACAAAACAGAGACTGGCAAAAAACACATTCATTGAAAGTGGCTGCCAAGCTTCTATAAAACAAAGAGTTCCTTGAAATCCCAGCATATATTTTTTTATCCACCCTTCATGATACTGTCAGGTAATGATCAGTTAAACAATCCCACTTGGCAGACCATATTTTGTTCTCTAGGTTGAAGCATTCGTTTGCAGTAACAGTTTCCATTTTTAGTTTTCAATCTGTTTTCTCCAATATGGATAGATGTAATTGGAACCCTAAATCAAAAACGGATTGTGCTAGCCTCTTGAAACTTGACAAAATAAAGTAGTTCTAAGTTCTATCTCTATGGTTTGTTTCCTCTTGATCTAGCGCACTGCAGAGACTGGCAAAAAGCACTTTCATTGAAAGGCGTTGCCAAGCTTCCATGAAACTACGAGTTCCCTGAAGTCTCAGTATATATTCTTTCATCCACGCTTCATTATTCTTTCAGGTAATGATCAGTTCAAGAATCCCACTTGGCTGCCCAAATTTCGATCCTCTGGGTTGAATCATTCGTTTGCAGTAACAGTTTCAATATTTAGGTTTCAATCTGTTTTCTCCAATATGGATACATGTAATTGGAACTCTAAATCAAACACGGTTTGTGCTGGCCATTTGAAACTTGACACAATAAAGTAGTTCTAAGTTTTCTCTCTATGGTTTCTTTCCTCTTGATTTAGCACTAAGCAGAGACTGGCAAGAAACACTTTCATTGAACGGGGTTGCCAAGCTTCCATTAAATTACGAGTTCCCTGAAATCTCAGCATATATTTTTCATCCACTCTTCATGATACTTAAGGAAATGATCAGTTCACCATTCCCACTTGGCTGCCCAAATTTTGTTTTTCTAGGTTGATACATTCGTTTGCAGTAACAATTTTAATTTTTAGGTTTCACTCTGGTTTCTCCTATATGGATAGATGTAATTGGAACTCTAAATCAAACACGGATTGTGCTAGTTTCATGAAACTTGGCAAAATAAAGTAGTTATAAGTTCTATCTCTATGGTTTGTTTCCTCTTGATTTAGCGAACTGCAGAGACTGGAGAAAAAACACTTTCATTGAAAGGGGTTGCCAAGCTTCCTTTAAACTATGAGTTCTCTGAAATCTCAACATATATTTTTTTCATGAAATCTTCATGATACTTTCAGGTAATGATAACTACACCAATCCCACTTGGCTGCCGAAATTTCATTCTAGGTTGAAGGATTCGATTGCAGAAAGAGTTTTAATTTTAAGGTTTCACTGTGTATTCTCCTATTTGGATAGATGTAATCGGAACTCTAAATCAAACATGGTTTGTGGTAGCGTCATGAAACTTGACACAATTAAGTAGTTCTAAGTTCTCTCTCTATGATCTGTTTCCTCTTGATTTAGCAATAAGCAGAGACTGGAAAAAAATACTTTCTTTGAAAGGGGTTGCCAAGCTTCCATTAAAAAATAGAGTTCCCTGAAATCTCAGCATTTTTTTTTTTCATCCACGCTTCATGATACTTTCAGGTAAGGATCAGTTCAGCAATTTCACTTGCCTGCTCAAATTTCTTTCTTCTAGGTTGAAGCATTCGTTTGAAGTAACAGTTTTAATTTTGGGGTATCAATCTGTTTTCTCCAATATGGATAGATGTAATTGGAACTCTAAATCAAACACGGTTTGTGGTAGCTTCTTGAAACTTGACAAAATAAAGTAGTTCTAAGTTCTCTGTCTATGGTTTGTTTCCTCTTGAATTAGCACTAAGCAGAGACTGGCGAAAACACCTTCATTGAAAGGGATTGCCTAGCTTCCATTGAATTACAAGTTCCATGATATCTCAGCACATATTTTTCATTCCACTCTTCATGATACTTTCAGGTAATGAGCAGTACACCTTGGCTGCTAAAATTTGGTTGTCCTAAGTTGAAGCATTCATTTGCAAAAACCTATTCAATTTTTATGTTTCGATCTGTTTTCTCCAATATGGATAGATGAAATTGGAACTCTAAATCAAACACGGTTTGTGCTAGCCTCTTGAAACTTGACAAAATAAAGTAGTTCTAAGTTCTCTCTCTATGGTTTGTTTTCTCTTGATTTAGCACTAAGCAGAGACTGGCAAAAAACAATTTCATTGAAAGGGGTTGCCAAGCTTCCTTAAACTACGAGTTCTCTGAAACCTCAGCATGTATTTTTTCATCCAATCTTCATGATACTTTCAGTTAATGATCAGTTCAACAATCCCACTTGGCTGCCCAAATTTCGTTCTTCTAGGTTGAAGCATTCGTTTGCAGTAACAGTTTATTTTTTTAGGTTTCAATCTGTTTTCTCCAATATTGATAAATATATTTGGAACTCTAAATCAAACACTGTCTGTGCTAGTCTCTTGAACCTTGACAAAATAAAGTATTTCTAAGTTGTCTCTCTATGGTTTGTTTCCTCTTGATTTAACACTAAACAGAGACTGGCGAAAAAAACTTTCATTGAAACTCGTTGCCAAGCTTCCATAAAATTACGAGTTCCCTGAATCTCAGCATATATTTTTTCATCCAGTCTTCATGATACTTTCAGGTAATGATCAGTACACCAATCCCACTTGGCTGGACAAATTTCGTCCTTCTAGCATGAAGCATTCGTTCGCAAGTAACACTTTTAATTTTTAGGTTTCACTCTGTTTTATCCTATATGTATAGATGTAATTGGATCTCTAACTCAAACACGGTTTTTTGCTAGCCACTTGAAACTTGATACAATGAAGTAGTTCTACGTTCTCTCCCTATGGTTTGTTTCCTCTTAAATTAGCTCTAAGCACAGACTGGCAAAAAACACTTTCATTGAAAGAGGTTGCCAAGCTTCCATTAAACTAAGCGATCCCTGAAATCTCAGCATATATCTTTTCATCCACTCTTCATGATACTTTCAGTTAATGATCAGTTCAACAATCCCAAGTGGCTGCCCAAATTTTGTTCTTCTAGGTTGAATCATTTGTTTGCAGTAACACTTTTTATTTTTTGATTTCACTCTATTTTCTTCTATATGGATAGATGTAATTGGAACTCTAAATCAAACACGGTTTGAGCTAGATTATTGAAACTTCACAAAATAAAGTAATTCTAAGTTCTCTCTCTATGTATTGTTTCCTCTTGATTTAGCACTAAGCAGAGAGTGGAAAAAAACACTTTCATTGAAAGGAGTTGCCAAGCTTCCATTAAACTACGAGTTCCCTGAAATCTCCGCATATATTTTTTCACCCAATCTTCATGATAACTTCAGGTAATGATAAGTACACCAACCCCACTTGACTGCCAAAATATCATTCTTCTAGTTTGAAGCATTCGTTTACAGTATGAGTTTGAATTTTTAGGTTTCACTCTGTATTCTCCTATTTGGATAGATGTAATTGGAACTCTAAATCAGACATGGTTTCTGGTAGCTTCATGAAACTTGACACAATAAAAGAGTTCTAAGTTCTCTTTCTATGGTTTGTTTTCCTCTTGATTTAGCCCAAAGCATAGACTGGCAAAGAACACTTTCTTAGAAAGGGGTTGCCAAACTTCCATAAAACAAAGAGTTCCCTAAAATAGCAGCATATATTTTTTCATCCACTATTGATGATTCTTTCAGGTAATAATTAGTTCAACAATCCCACTTGGATGCCCACATTTCGTTTTTCTAGGTGGAAGCTTTCGTTTGCTGTAACAGTTTCCATCTTTAGATTTCAATCTGCTTTCTCCAATATGGATAGATGTAATTGGAACTCTACATCAAACACGGTTTGTGCTAGCTTCTTTGAACTTGACAATATAAACTAGTTCTAAGTTGTATATCTGAGGTTTGTATCCTCTTGATTGAGCACTAAGCAGAGACTGGCAAAAAACACTTTCCTTAAAAGGGGTTACCAAGCTTCCTTTAAACTACGAATTTTCTGAAATCTCAGCATATATTTTTCCATCCACTCTTCATGATACTTTCACGTAATTATCAGTATACCTATTCCACGTGGCTGCGCAAATTTCGTTCTTCTAGGTTGAAACATTCGTTTGCAGTATTACTTTTTATTTTTAGGTTTCACTCTATTTTCTCCTATACGAATGGATGTAATTGGAACTCTAAATCAAACACGGTCTGAGCTAGCTTCTTCAAACTTGACAAAATAAAGTAGTTCTAAGTTCTCTCTCTATGGTTTCTTTCCTCTTGATTTAGCACTAAGCAGAGAGTGGCAAAAAACACTTTTAATGAAAGTGGTTACCAAGCTTCCAATAAACTACGAGTTCCCTGAAATCTCTGCACATATTTTTTCATCCCATCTTCATGATACTTTCAGGTGATGATAAGTACACCAACCCCACATGACTGCCCAAATATCGTTCTTCTAGGTTGAACCATTCGTTTAAGTATGAGTTTGAATTTTTAGGTTTCAGCCTGTATTCTCCTATTTGGATAGATATAATTGGAACTCTAAAACAAACACGGTTTGTGGTAGCTTCATGATACTTAACACAATAAAATAGTTCTAAGTTCCCTTTCTGTGGGTGGTTTTCTCTTCATTTAGCACTAAGGAGAGACTAGGAAAGAACATTTTCTTACAAAGGGGTTGCCGAGCTTCCATAAAATAAGGACTTCCCTGAAATCTCAGCATATATTTTTTTATCCACTCTTCATGATACTTTCAGGTAATGATCAGTTCATCAATCCCATTGGCTGCCCATATCTTGTTTTTCTAGGTTGAAGCATTTGTTTGCTGTAACAGTTTCCATTTTTAGGTTTCAATCTTTTTTCTCCAATAGGGATAGATGTAATTGGAACTCTACATCAAACACGGTTTTTGCTAGCCTCTTGAAACTTGACAATATAAAGTAGTTCTGAGTTCTCTCTGTATGGTTTGTTTCCTCTTGATTTAGCACCAAGCAGAGACTGGCAAAAAACACTTTCCTTATAAGGGGTTGCCAAGCTTCCTTTAAACTATGAGTTCCAAGAAATCTCAGCATATATTTTTTCATCCACTCTTCATGATACTTTCAGGTAATAATCAGTACACCAATCAAACTTGGCTGTCCGAATTTCGTTCTTCTAGGTTGAAGCATTCGTTTTCAGTAACATTTCTAAGTTTTAGGTTTCACTCTGTTTTCGCCTATATGGATAGATGTAATTGGAACTCTAAATCAAACACGGTTTGTGCTAGCTTTATGAAACATGACACAATAAAGTAGTTCAAAGTTCTAACTCAATTGTTTGTTTCCTCTTGATTAAGTGCAAAGCAGAGACTGGCAGAAAACACTTTTATTGAATGGGGTTGCCAAGCTTACATTAAACTACGAGTTCCCTGAAACCTCAGCATATATTTTTTCATCTTATCTTCAGGATACATTCAGGTAATGATAAGTACACCAATACCATTTGACTGCACAAATTTTGTTCTTGGATGAAGCATACATTTGCAGTATGAGTTTTAATTTTTAGGTTTCAGTGTGTATTCTTCTATTTGGAAAGATGTAATTGGAACTCTAATGCAAACACGGTTTGTGGTACCTTCATGAAACTTGACACAATAAAATAGTTCTAGGTTCTCTTTCAATGGGATGTTTCCTCTTGATTTAGCACAAAGCAGAGACTGGCGGAAAACACTTTCATTGAAAGGGGTTGCCATGCATCCATAAAACAAAGAGTTCCCTGAAATCTCAGCATTTTTTTTTCATCCACACTTCATGATACTTTCAGGTAATGATCAGATCAACAATTTCACTTGGCTGCCCAAATTTCTTTCTTCTAGGTTGAAGCATTCGTTTGCAGTAACAGTTACAATTTTTAGGTTTCAATCTGTTTTTTCCAATATGGATAGATGTAATTGGAACTCTAAATCAAACACGGTTTGTGCTAGCTTCTTGAAACTTGACAAAATAAAGTAGTTCTAAGTTCTCTGTCTATGGTTTGTTTCCTCTTTTATTAGCACTAAGCAGAGACTGGTGAAAAACACATTCATTGAAAGGAATTGCCTAGCTTCCATTAAATTACGAGTTCCATGATATCTCAGCATATATTTTTCCCCCAGTGTTCGTGACACTTTCAGGTAATGAGCAGTTCACCTTGGCTGCTAAAATTTGGTTCTTCTAAGTTGAAGCATTCATTTGCAACAACCTTTTCAATTTTTATGTTTCGATCTGTTTTCTCCAATTTGGATAGATGAAATTGGAACTCTAAATCAAACACGGTTTGTGCTAGCCTCTTGAAACTTGACAAAATAAAGTAGTTCTAAGTTCTCTCTCTATGGTTTGTTTCCTCTTGATTTAGCACTAAGCAGAGACTGGCAAAAAACAATTTCATTGAAAGGGGTTGCCCAGCTTCTTTTAACTACGAGTTCTCTGAAACCTCAGCATGTATTTTTTCACCCAATCTTCATGATACTTTCAGTTAATGATCAGTTCAACAATCCAACTTGGCTGGCCAAATTTCGTTCTTCTAGGTTGAAGCATTCGTTTTCAGTAACCATTTTTATTTTTAGTTTTCAATCTGTTTACTCCAATATGGATAGATGTATTTGGAACTCTAAATCAAACACGGTTCGTGCTAGCCTCTTGAAACTTGAAAAAATAAAGTATTTCTAAGTTGTCTCTCTATGGATTGTTTCCTCTTGATTTAACACTAAGCAGAGACTGGCGAAAAAACTTTCATTGAAAGTCGTTGTCAAGCTTCCATAAAATTACGAGTTCCCTGAATCTCAGCATATATTTTTTCATCCAGTCTTCATGATACTTTCAGGTAATGATCAGTACACCAATCCCACTTGTCTGTCCAAATTTGGTTCGTCTAGGTTGAAGCATTCATTCGCAGTAACACTGTTAATTTTTAGGTTTCACTCTGTTTTATCCTATATGTATAGATGTAATTGGAACTCTAACTTCAACACGGTTTGTGCTAGCTTCATGAAATTTGACACAATAAAGTACTTCTAAGTTCTCTTTCTATAGTTTATTTCATGTTAATTTAGCGCACTGGAGAGACTGGCAAAGAACACTTTTTTGAAAGGAGTTGCCAAGCTTCCATAAAACATAGAGTACCCTGAAATATCAGCATATATTTTTTCATCAACTCTTCATGACACTTTCAGTTAATGATTAGTTCAACAATCCCACTTGGCTGCCCAAATTTCATTCGTCTAGGTTGAAGCATTCGTTTGCAGTAAGAGCTTGAATTTTTAGGTTTCACTGTGCATTCCCCTATATGGATAGATGTAATTGGAACTCTAAATCAAACACGGTTTGTGGTAGCTTCATGAAACTTGAGACAATAAAGTAGTTCTAAGTTCACTTTCTATGGTTTGTTTCCTCTTCATTTAGCACAAAGTAGAGACTGGCAAGGGACACTTTCTTTGAAAAAGGTTGCCAAGCTTCCATTAAGTACAAGTTCCGTTAAATCTCAGCATATATTTCTTCTTCAACTCTTCATGATACTTTCAGGTAATCATCAGTACACCTTGGCCAACCAAATTTTGTTCTTCTAGGTTGAAGCATTCGTTTTGAGTAACCCTTTCAATTTTAAGTTTCTACCTGTTCTGTCCAATATGGATAGATATAATTGGAACTCTAAATCAAAGAAGGTTTGTGCTAGCTTCATGAAACTTGACAAAATAAAGTAGTTCTAAGTTCTCTCTCTATGGTTTGTTTCCTCTTGCTTTTGCTCTAAGCAGAGACTGGCAAAAGACACTTTCATTGAAAGGGATTGCCAAGCTTCCATTAAACTATGAGTTCCCCGAAATCTCAGCATATATTTTTTCATCCAATGTTCATGATACTTTCAGGTAATGATTAGTTCAACAATCCCACATGGCTGCCCAAATTTCGTTCTTCTAGGTTAAAACATTCGTTTGCAGTAGGAGCTTGAATTTTTAGGTTTCACTGTGTATTCTCCTATATGGATAGATGTAATTGGAACTCTAAATCATACACGGTTTGTGGTAGCTTTTCGAATCTTGATGCAATAAAGAAGTTCTAAGTTATTTCTCTAATGATTGTTTCCTCTTGATTTAGCACACTGCAGGGTCTGGTAAAGAACACTTTTTTTTAAACGTTTTGCCAAGCTTTTATAAAACAAAGAGTTCACTGAAATCTCAGCATTTACTTTTTAATGCACTCTTCATGATACTTTCAGGTAATGATCAGTTCAACAATCCCACTTGGCTGCCCAAATTTCGTTCTTCTACGCTGAAACATTCGTTTGCACTAACCGTTTCAATTTTTAGGTTTCAATCTGTTTTCTCCAATATGGATAGATATAATTTGAACTCTAAATCAAACACGGGTGGTGCTAACCTCTTGAAACTTGACAAAGCAAAGTAGTTTAATGTTCTCTCTCTATGGTTTGTTTCCTCTTGATTCAGCAAAAAGCACAGACTGGCAAAGAACACTTTCATTGAAAGGGGTTGCCAAGCTTCTATAAAACAAAGAGTTCCCTGAAATCTCAGCATATATTTCTTCTTCCACTCTTCATGATACTTTGAGGTAATGATCAGTTCAACAATCCCACTTGGCTGCCCAAATTTAGTTCTTCTAGGTTGAAGCATTTGTTTGCAGTAACAGTTTCATTTTTTAGTTTTCAATCTCTTTTCTCCAGTATGGATAGATATTATTGGACCTCTAAATCAAACACGGTTTTTGGTAGCTTCATGAAACTTGACACAATATAGTAGTACTAAGTTCTCTCTCTATGGTTTGTTTCCTCTTGATTTAGCGCACTGCAGAGACTTTAAAAGAACACTTTATTTGAAAGGCGTTGCCAAGCACCCATAAAACAAAGAATTCCTGAAATGTCATGATATATTTTTTAATCCACTTTTCATGATACTTTCAGGTAATGATCAGTATCACAATTCTACTTGGCTGCCCAAATTTTGTTCTTCTAGGTTGAAGCATTCCTTTGCAATAACCGTTTGTATTTTTAGGTTCCAATCTGTTTTCTCCAATATGGATAGATGCATTTGGAACTCTAAGTCAAAAATGGTTTGTGATAGCTTCTTGAAAAGTGACAAAATAAAGTAGTTCTAAGTTTTCTCTCTATGGTTTGTTTCCTCTTGATTTACCATGAAGCAGAGACTGGCGAAAAACACTTTCATTGAAAGGGGTTGCCTAGCTTCCATAGAATTAGGAGTTCCATTATATCTCAGCATATATATTTTCTTCCACTCTTCATGATGCTTTCAGGTAATGAAAAGTGCATCTTGGCTGCCCAAATTTCGTTCTTCAAAGTTGAAGAATTCGTTTGCAACAACCGTTTCAATTTTTAGGTTTCACTCTCTTTTCTCCAATATGGATTGATGTAATTGGAACTCTAAATCATACACGGTTTGTGCTAGCTTCTTGAAACTTGACACAATTAAGTAGTTCTAAGTTCTCTCTCAATTGTTTCTTTATTCTTGATTTTGCACAAAGCAGAGACTGTCAAAAAAACCCTGTCATTGAAAAAGTTTCCCAAGCTTCCTTTAAACTACAAGTTCCCTGAAATCTCAGCATATATTTTTTCATCCAATCTTCATGATAGTTTCAGGTAATAATAAGTACACAAATCTTACTTGACTGCCCAAATTTCGTTCTTCTACGTTGAAGCATTCGTTTGCAGTAAAAGTTTGAATTTTTAGGTTTCACTCTGTATTCTCCTATATGAGTAGATGTAATTTGAACTTGAAATCAACAACTTTGTGTGGTAGCTTCATGAAACTTGACACAATAATGTAGTTCTAAATTCTCTTTCTATGATCTGTTTATTCTTGATTTAGCACAAAGCAGAAACTGGGAAAGAACACTTTCTTTGATAAAGGTTGCCAAGCTTCCATAAAACAAAGAGTTCCCTGAAGTCTCAGCATATATTTTTTCAACCACTCTTCATGGTACTTTCAGGTAATGATCAGTTCACCAGTCCGAATTGGCTGCAAAAATTTCGTTCTTCTAGGTTGAAGCATTCGTTTGCAGTAACAGTTTCCATTTTTAGGTTTCTATCTGTTTTCTAAAAATATGGATAAATGTAATTCGAACTCTAAATCAAACACGGTTTGTGCTAGCCTCTTGATACTTGACAAAAAAAAATTAGTTCTAAGTTCTCTCTCTATGGTGTGTTTCCTCTTCATTAAGCACTAAGCAGAGACTGGCAAAAAACACTTTCATTGAAACGGGTTGCCAAGCTTCCATTAAACTACAAATTCCCTGAAATCTCAGGATACATTTTTTCATCCAATCTTCATGATACTTTCAGGAAATGAAAGTTCAACAATCCCACTTGGCTACCCAAATTTCGTTCTTCAAGGTTGAAGCATTTGTTTGCAGTATGGGCTTGAATTTTTAGGTTTCACTCTGTATTCTTCTATATGGATAGATGTAATTGGAACTCTAAATCAAACACGGTTTGTGCTAGCTTCATGAAACTTGGCACAATAAAGTAGTTCTATGTTCTCTTTCTATGGTTTGTTTCCTCTTGATTTAGCACAAAGCAGCGACTGGCAAAGAACACTTTATATGAAAGGGGTTGCCAAGCTTCCATAGAACAAAAAGTTGCCTGAAATCTCAGCATATATTGCTTCATCCACTTTTCATGATACTTTCAGGTAAAGATCAGTTCAACAATCCCACTTGGGTGCCCAAATTACGTTCTTCTAGGTTGCAGCATTCGTTTGCAGTAACAGTTTCAATTTTTAGGTTTCAATCTGTTTTCTCCAATATGGATATATGTAATTGGAACTTTAAATCAAACAAGGTTTGTGCAAGCTTATTGAAACTTGACAGAATAAAGTAGTTCTAAGTTCTATCTCAATGGTTTGTTTCCTCTTAATTTAGAACTAAGCAGAGACTGGCAAAAAACACTTTCATTGAAATGTGTTGTCAAGCTTCCATTAAACTACGAGTTCCCTGAAATCTCAGCATATGTTTTTTCATCCACTCTTCATGATACTTTCAGGTAATGATCAGTTCAACAATTTCACTTGAGTTGCCCAAATTTCGTTTTTCTTGGTGAAGCATTCGTTTGCAGTAACACTTTCAATATTTAGTTTTCACTCTGTTTTCTCCAATATTGATAGATGTAATTGGAACTCTAAATCATACACGGTTTGTGCTAGCTTCTTGAAACTTGACACAATTAAGTAGTTCTTAGTTCTCTCTCAATGGTTTGTTTCCTCTTGATTTTGCGCAAAGCAGAGACTGGCATAAAACCCTGTCATTGAAAAAGTTTGCCAAGCTTCATTTAAACTCCAAGTTCCCTGAAATCTCAGCATATATTTTTTCATCCAATCTTCATGATACTTTCAGGTAATGATCAGTACACCAATCCCACTTGGCGGCCCAAATTTCGTTCTTCTAGGTTGAAGCATTCGTCTGCAGTAAGAGCTTGAAATTTTACATTTCACTGTGTATTGTCCTATATGGATAGATATAATTGGAACTCTAATCAAACACGGTTTGTGGTAGCTTCATGAAACTTGACACAATAAAGTAGTTCTAAGTTCTCTTTCTTTCATTTTTTCCCTCTTGATTTAGCACAAAGCAGAGACTGCAAGGAACACTTTCATTGAAAGGGTTGCCAAGCTTCCATAAAACAAAGAGTTCCCTGAAATCTCAGTATATATCTTTTCATCCACTCTTCATGATACTTTCAGGTAATGGTCAGTTCAACAATCCCACTTGACTGTCCGAATTTCATTCTTCTAGGTTGAAGCCTTCGTTTGCAGTAAGCATTTCAATTTTTAGGTTTCAATATGTTTTCTCCAATATGGATAGATGTAATTAGAACTCTAAATCAAACAAGGTTGTGCTAGCTTCATGAAACTAGACACAATAAAATAGTTCTAAGTTCTATCTCTATGGTTTGTTTCCTCATGATTTTGCAAAAAGCAGAGACTGGCAAAAATCACTTTCATTGAAAGGGATTGCCAAGCTTCCTTTAAACTATGAGTTCTCTGAAATCTCAGCATATATTTTTTCATCCAATCTTCATGATACTTTCAGGTAATGGTCATTTCAACAAATCCACTTGGCTGCCCAAATTTCGTTCTTCTAGGTTGAAGCATTCGTTTGCAGTAACCGTTTCAATTTTTAGGTTTCAATTTGTTTACTCCAATATGGAAAGATGTATTTGGAACTCTAAATCAAACACGGTTTGTGCTAGCCTCTTGAAACTAACAAAATAAAGTCGTTCTAAGTTCTCTCTCTATGTTTTGTTTCCTCTTGATTTAGCATTAATCAGAGACTGGCAAAAAAACTTTCATTGAAAGGAGTTGCCAAGCTTCCATAAACTTACGTGTTCCCTGATATCTCAGCATATATTTTTTCATCCAGTCTTCATGACAATTTCAGGTAATGATCAGTACACGAATCCCACTTGGCTGCCCAAATTTCGTTCTTCTAGGTTGAAGCATTCGTTTGAAGTAACACTTAATTTTTAGGTTCACTCTGTTTTCTCCTATGTGGATAGATGTAATTGGAACCCAAATTTAAACACGGTTTGTGCTAGCCCTTGAAACTTAACACAATAAAGTAGTTCTAAGTTCTCTCTCTATGGTTTGTTTCCTCTTGATTTACGCACCATAGAGACTTTCAAAGAATGCTTTTTTGAAAGGGGTTGCCAAGCTTCCATAAAACAAAGAGTTTCCTGAAATCTCAGCATGTATTTTTTCATCCACACTTCATGATACTTTCAGGTAATGATCAGTACACAAATCCCACTTGGCTGCCCGAATTTCGTTCTTCTAGTTTGAAGCATTCGTTTGCAGTAACAGTTTTAATTTTGAGGTTTCACTCTGTTTTCTCCAATATGGATAGATGTAATTGGAACTCTAAATCAAACACGGTTTGAGCTAGCTTCATGAAATTTGACACAATACAGTAGTTCTAAGTTCTCTCTCTGTGGTTTGTTTCCTCTTGATTTATCTCTAAGCTGAGACTGGTTAAAAACACTTTATTTGAAAGTGGTTGCCAAGCTTACATAAAACTACGATTACCTGATGTCTCAGAATATATTTTTTCATCCACTCTTCATGATACCTTCAGGTAATGATCAGTTTAACAATCCCACTTTGCTGCCCAAATTTCGTTTATCTAGGTTGAAGTATTCGTTTGCAGTAACAGTTTAAATTTTTAGGTTCCAATCTGTTTTCTCCAATATGGAGAGTGTATTTGGAAGTCTAAATCAAACACGGATTGTGCTAGCTTCTTGAAGCTTGACAAAATAAAGTAGTTCTAAGTACTCTCTCTATGGTTTGCTTCCTCTGGATTTAGCCCTAAGCAGAGACAGGCGAAAAATACTTTCATTGAAAGGGGTTGCCAAGCTTCCATAAAACTACGGGTTCCCTGAAATCTCAGCATAAATTTTTTTCATCCTGTCTTCAAGATACATTCAGGTAATGATCTGTACACCAATTCCACTTGGCCGCCCAAATTTCGTTCATCTAGGTTGAAGCATTTATTTTCAGAAACAGTTTTAATTTTTAGTTTTCACTCTGTTTTCTCCTATATGGATAGATGTAATTGGAACTCCAAATCTAACACGGTTTTTGCTAGCTTCATGAAACTTGACACAATAAAGTAGTTCTAAGTTCTCTCTCTATGGTTTGATTCCTCTTGATTTAGTGCACTGTAGAGACTTTCAAAGAACACTTTTTTGAAAGGAGTTGCCAAGCTTCCATAAAACAATGTGTTTCCTGATATCTCAGCATGTATTTTTTCATCCTCACTTCATGATATTTTCAGGTAATAATCAGTACACCAATCCCACTTGGCTGCCCAAATTTCGTTCTTCTAGGTTGAAGCATTTGTTTGCAGTAACAGTTTTAATTTTGAGGTTTCACTGTGTATTCTCCAATATGGATAGATGTAATTGGAACTCTAAATCAAACATGGTTTTTGCTAGCTTCATGAAATTTGACACAATAAAGTAGTTCTAAGTTCTCTCTCTATGGTTTGTTTCCTCTTGATTTACCCCTCAGCAGAAACAGGTCAAAAACTCTTTATTTGAAAATGGTTGCCAAGCTTCCATAAAACTACGAGTACCTGAAATCTCAGCATATATTTTTTCATCAGTCTTCATGATAATTTCAGGTAATGATCAGTACACGAATCCCACTTGGCTGCCCAAATTTTGTTCTTCTAGGTTGAAACATTCGTTTGCAGTAACAGTTTAAATTTTTAGGTTCCAGTCTGTTTTCTCCAATGTGGAGAGTATAATTGGAAGTCTAAATCAAACATGGAATGTGCTAGCTCCTTGAAACTTGACAAAATAAAGTAGTTCTAAGTTCTCTCTCTATGGTTTGTTTCCTCTGGATTTAGCCCTAAACAGAGACAGGCGAAAAATACTTTCATTGAAAGGGGTTGCCAAGCTTCCATAAAACTACGAGTTCTCTGAAATTTCAGCATATATTTTTTCATCCTGTCTTCATGATACATTCAGATAATGATCAGTACACCAATCCCACATGGCAGCCCGAATTTTGTTCTTCTCGGTTGAAGCATTCATTTTCAGTAACAGTTTTAATTTTTAGGTTTCTCTTTGTTTTCTCCTATTTGGATAGATGTAGTTGGATCTCCAAATCTAACACGGTTTTTGCCAGCTTCTTGAAACTTGACACAATAAAGTAGTTCTAAGTTTTATCTCTATGGTTGTTTTCTCTTGATGTAGCCCTAAGCAGAGACTGGCGAAAAACACTTTCATTTAAAGGGGTTGCCAAGCTTCCATAGAACTCCGAGTTCCCTGAAATCTCAGCATATACTTTTTCATCCAGTCTTCATGATACTTTCAGGTAATGATCAGTTCAACAATCCTACTTGGCTGCCGAATATTCGTTTTTCTAGTTGGAGGCATTCGGTTGTAGTAACAGTTTCAATTTTTAGATTTCAATCTGTTTTCTCCAATATGGATAGATGTAATTGGAAGTCTAAATCAAACACGGTTTGTGCTAGCTTCTTGAATCTTGACAAAAAAAAGTAGTTCTATGTTCTCTCTCTATGGTTTGTTTCCTCTTGATTTAGCCCTAAGGAGAGACTGGTCAAAAACACTTTCTTTAAAAATGGTTGCCAAGCTTCTATGAAACTACGAGTTCCCTGAAATCACAGCATAGATTTTTTCATTCATTCTTCATGATACTTTCAGGTAATGATCAGTTCAACAATTCCACTTGGCTGCCCTAATTTTGTTATTCTAATTTGATGCATTCGTTTGAAGTAACAGTTTCCATTTTTATGTTTCAATCTGTTTTCTCCAATATGGATAGATGTAATTGGAACTCTAAATCAAACAAGGTTTGTGCTAGCTTCTTGAAACTTGACAAAATAAAGTAGTTCTAAGTTCTCTCTCTATGGTTTGTGTCCTTTTGATGTAGCCATAAGCAGAGACTGGAGAAAAACATTTTCATTGAAAGAGGTTGCAAAGCTTACAAAAAATTACGAGTTTCCTGAAATCTCAGGACATATTTTTTCATCCAATCTTCAGAATACTTTCAGGTAATTATGAGTACACCAATGACACTTGGATACCCTAATTTTGTTCTTTTAGGTTGAAACATTCGTTTGAAGTAATAGTTTCAATATTTAGTTTTCCCTCTGTTTTCTACTGTATGGATAGATATATTGGGAACTCTAAATCATACACGGTTTGTGCTAGTTTCTTGAAACTTGACATAATAAAGTAGTTCTAAGTTCTGTCTCCATGGTTTTTTTCCTCTTGATTTAGCCCTAAGAACAGACTGACAAAAAAAACACTTTCATTGAAAAGGGTTGACATGCTTCCAAGTAACTACTAGTTCCCTGAAATCTCAGTATATATTTTTTCTTCCAATATTTATGAAACTTTCAGGTAATGATCAGGACACCAATCTCACTTGGCTGCTCAAATTTCGTTTTTCTAGGTTGAAGCATTCATTTGCAGTAACAGTTTGAATTATTAGGTTTCACTCTGTTTTCTCCTATGTTAATAGATATAGTTGGAATTCTAAATCAAACATGGTTTGGGCTAGCTACTTGAAACTTTTCAAAATAAAGTAGTTCTAAGTTCTATTTCAATGGATTTTTCATCTTTATGTAGACCTAAACAGAGAGTTGCGTAAAACACTTTTATTAAAAGGGTTGCCAAGCTCCAAAAAACCACGACTTCCATGAAATCTCAGAATATATTTTTTTATCCAGTCTTCATGATACTTTCAGGTAATGATCAGTACAACAATCCCAATTGGCTGCCCAAATTTCGTTTTTCTATTTTGAAAAATTCGTTTGCAGTAACAGTTTGAATTTTTAGGTTTCCCTTTGTTTTCTCCTGTAGAGATAGATGTAGTTAAAACCCTAAATCAAACACAATTTGTGCTAGTGTCTTGAAACTTGACACCATGAATTAGTTCTACGTTCTATCTCTATGATTTCTTTCCTCTTGATGTAGTCCTTATCATAGACCAGCGAAAAACTTTTTATTGAAAGGGGTTGCCAAATTCCAAAAAACTACGAGTTTCCTGAAATCTTAGCATATATTTTTCCATCAATCTTCAAGATACCTTCAGGTAAAGATCAGTATACCAATAACACTTGGCTGCCCAAATTTGTTCTTCTAGTTTGAAGCATTTGTTTGCAGAAACAATTAGAATTTTTAGGTTTCACTCTGTTTTCACCTACATGGATAGAAGTAGTTGGAACTCTAAATCAAACGAGGTTTGTGCTAGCTTCTTGAAACTTGACACAATAAAGTAGTTCTATGTACTATCTCTGTTGTTTTTTACCTCTTGATTTAGTCCTAAGCAGAGACTTGCAAAAAACACTTTCATTGATAGGGGTTGCCAACCTTCCCATAAACTATGAGTTTCCTGAAATCTCAGCATATATTTATCCATCAATCTTCAAGATACTTTCAGGTAAAGATCAGTACACCAATAACACATGGATGCCCAAATATCGATCTTCTAGATGAAGAATTTGTTTGCAGAAATAATTTGAAATTTTAGGTTTCACTTTGTTTTCTCCTATATGGATAGATGTAGTTGGAACTGTAAATCAAACACGGTTTGTGCTAGATTCTTGAAACTTGTCAAAATAACGTAGTTCTAAGTTCTATCTCAACTGTTTGTTTCCTTTTGATGTAGCCCTAAGCAGAGACTGGCGAAAAACACTTTCATTGAAAGGGGTTGCCAAGCTTCCAAAAAACTACGAGTTTCCTGAAATCTCAGCATATACTTTTTCATCCGATCTTCATGAGACTTTCGGGTGTGATCAGTACACCAATCTCACTTGACTGCCCAAATATCGATCTTCTAGGTTGAAGCATTCCTTTGCCATAACAGTTTGAATATTTAGGTTTCACTCTGTTTTTTCCTATGTTGATAGATGTAGTTTGAACTCTAAATCAAACACGGTTTGTGCTAGCTTCTTGAAAATTGACACAATGAAGTATTTCTAAATTCTATCTCTATAATTTGTTTCTTCTTGATATACCCCTGAGCAGAGACTGGTGATACACACTTTCATTGAAATGGATTTCCAAGCTTTCAAGAAACTACCAATTTCCTGAAATCTCAGCATATACTTTTTCATCCAAACTTCATGATACTAAGAGGTAACGATCAGAACACCAATCCCACTTGGCTGCCCAAATTTCGCTCTTCTAGGTTTTATCCTTCGTTTGCAGTAACAGTTTTAATTTTTAGGTTTCACTCTGTTTTCTCCTATATGGATAGATGTATTTGAGACTCTAAATCAAAGACGGTTTGGGTAGCTTCTTGAAAGTTTTCAAAATAAAGTAGTTCTAAGACGTATCTCTATGGTTTGTTTTCTCTTGATGTATCCCTAAGCAAAGACTGGCGAAAAACACTTTCATTGAACGTGGTTGCCAAGCTTCCAAAAAACTATGAGTTTCCTGAAATCTCTGAACATATTGTTTTCATCCAATCTTTCTGCTACGTTCAGGTAATGATCAGTACACCAATCCCACTTGGCTGCCCAAATTTCATTTTTCTGAGTTTAAGCATTTGTTTGCAGTAACAGTTTTAATATTTAAGTTTCACTCTGTTTTCTCCTATATGGATAGATGTATTTGGAACTTGAAAACAAACCTGGTTTGTGCTAGCTTCTTGAAACTTCACACAATGAAGTAGTTCTATCTCTATGGTTTGTTTCCTCTTGATGTAGCCCGAAGCGTAGACTGGCGCAAAATCCTTTCAAAAAAGGGGTTATCAAGCTTCCAAAATTCTACAGGTTTCCTGAAATCTCAGCATATATTTTTCTCATCCAAACTTTATGCTACTTTCAGGTAATGATCAGTACAACAATCTCACTTGGCTGTCCAAATTTCATTTTTCTAGGTTGAAGCATTCGTTTGCAGTAACAGTTTCAATTTTTAGGTTTCACTTTGTTTTCTCCTATACGGATAGATGTATTAGGAACTCTAAATCAAACACGGTTTGTGCTAGATTCTTGAAACTTGACACAACGAAGTAGTTCTAAGTTCTATCTCTATGGTTTGTTTCCTCTTGATGTTGCCCTAAGCAGAGACTGGCGAAAAACACTTTCATTGAAAGGTGTTGCCAAGCTTCAAAAAAACTACAAGTTTCATGAAATCTCAGCATACATTTTTTCATCCAATCTTCATGATACTTTCAGGTAACTATCGCACTTAGGCTCCCAAATTTCCTTTTTCTAGCATGAAGGATTCGATTTCAGTAACAGTTTAATATTTAGGTTTCACACTGTTTTCTCCTATTTGGATAGGTATATTTCGAACTCTAAATCAAAAACGGTTTGTGCTGGCTTCTTGAAACTTGACACAATTGAGTAGTTCTAAATTCTATCTCTATAGATTGTATCCTCTTGATGTAGCCCTATTTATAGACAGGTGAAACACACTTTCATTGAAAGGAGTTTCCAAGCTTCCAAGAAACTAAGCGTTTCCTGAAATCTCAGCATATATTTTTCCATTCAAACTTCATGATACTTTCAGGTAATGATCAGTACAACAATCCCACTTGGCTGACCAAATTTTGTTCTTCTATGTTGAAGAACTCGTTAGCAGTAACAGTTTGAATTTTTAGATTTCACTTTGTTTTCTCCTATATGCATAGATGTAGTTGGAACTCTAAATTAAACACGGTTTGTGCGAGCTTCTTGAAACTTGACACAATAAAGTAGTTCTAAGTTCTATCTCTAGGGTTTTGAACCTCTTGATTTAGTCCTAAGCAGAGACTGGTGAAAAACACTTTCATTGAAATGGGTTTGCAAGCTTCCAAAAAACTATGAATTTCCAGAAATCACAGCATATATTTTTTATCCAATCTTCATGATACTTTCAGGTAATGATCAGTACACCAATCGCACTTGGCTGCCCATTATTCATTCTTCTAGGTTGAAGCATTCATTTGCAGTTACAGGTTGAATTTTTATGTTTTACTCTGTTTTCTCCTATATAGATATATGTATTAGAAACTCTATATCAATCACGGTTTGTGCTAGCTTCTTTAAACTTGACACAATAAAGCAGTTTGAATATTTAGGTTTCACTCTTTTTTCTCCTATATGGATAGATGTAGTCGGAATTCTAAATCCAACATGGTTTGTGCTAGCTTCTTGAAACTTGACACAACGAAGTAGTTCTAAGTTCTATCTCTATGGTTTATATCCTCTTGATGTAGCCCTAACCAGAGACTGACAAAAAACACTTTCATTGAAAGTCGTTGGAAAGCTTCAAAAAAACTACAAGTTCCCTGAATTGTCAGCATATATTTCTTCATCCAATCTTCATGATACTTTTAGGTAATGATCAGTACACAAATCCCACTTGGATTCTCAAATTTTGTTCTTCTAGGTTGAAGCATTCTTTTTCAGTAACAGTTTCAATTTTTAGGTTTCACTCTATTTTTTCCTAAATGGATAGTTGTAGTTGGAAGTCTAAATGAAATACGGTTTGTGCTAGCTTCTTGAAACTTGACAGAATAATGTAGTTCTAGTTCTATCTCTATGGATTGTTTCCTCTTGATGTAGCCCTAAGCATAGACTTTCTAAAAGCCCTTTTATTGAAAGGGGTTGAACAGCTTCCAAGAAACTACGAGTTTCCTGAAATTTCTGCATATATTTTTTCATCCTATCTTCATGATACTTTCAGGTAATGATAAGTACAGCAATCCTTCTTTGCTGCCCACGTTTCGTTTTTCTAGGTTGAAGAATTTGTTTGCAGTAACTGTTTGAATTTTTAGGTTTCCATCTGTTTTCTCCTATATTTAGAGATGTAGTTGGACCTCTAAATCAAACACGGGGTGTGCTAGCTTCTTGAAACTTGACATTATAAAAAAGTTCTAAGTTCTATCTTTATGATTTCTTTTCTATTGATGTAGCCCTAAGCAGAGACTGGAGAAAAACACATTTATTGAAAGGGGTTGTCAAGCTTCCAAAAAAGTACAAGTTCCCTGAAATCTCAAGATATATATTTTGATTCAAGCTTCATGATACTTGCAGGTAATCATCAGTACACCAATCCCACTTGCCTACCCAAATTTCATTCTTCTAGGTTGATGCATTCATTTGCGCTAACATTGAATTTTTAGGATTCACTATGTTTTCTCCTATATGAATAGATGTAGTTGGAACTCTAAATCAAACACGGTTTGTACTAGCTTCTTGAAACTTGACACAATAAAGCAGTTCTAAGTTCTATCTCTCTGGTTTGTTTCCTATAGATTTAGCCCTAAGCAGAGACTGGTGAAATACACTTTCATTGAAAGGGGTTGCCAAGCTTCAAAAAACTACAAGTTCCCTAAAATCTCAGCATATATTTTTTAATCCAAACTTCATGAGACTTTCAGGTAATTATAAGTACACTAAATCCACTTGGCTGCCCAAATTTCTTTCTTCTAGGTTGAAGTATTCGTTTGCCATAACAGTTTCAATTTTTTTGTTTCACTCTGTTTTCTCCTAAATGGATAGGTGTAGTTGGAAGTCTAAATCAAATACAGTTTGTGCGAGCTTCTTGAATCTTGACACAATAAAGTAGTTGTAAGATCTATCTCTAGGGTTTCTTTCCTCTTGATGGAGCCCTAAGCGGATACTGGCGAAAAAACTTTTTTATTGAAAGGGGTTGAACAGCTTCTAAGAAACTACAAGTTTCCAGAAATCTCAGCATATATTTTTTCTACCAATCTTCATGATACTTTCAGGTAATGATCAGTATGCTAATCCCAAATGGCTGCCCAAATTTCATTTTTCTAGGTTGAAGCATTCGTTTGCAGTAACAGTTTCAATTTTTAGGTTTTCCTCTGTTTTCTCTTATATGTATGGATGTAGTTGGAACTCTAAATCAAACACGCTTTGTGCTAGTTTCTTGAAACTTTACACAATAAAGTAGTTCTATGTTCAATCTCAATAGTTTTTTTTTTTTTCCTCTTAATTTAGCCCTAATCAGAGACTGGCGAAAAACACGTTCATTGAAAGGGGTTGCCAAGCTTCCAAAAAACTAAGAGATTCCTGAAATCTAGCAAATAATGTTTTCATCTAATCTTCATAATACTTTCAGATAATGATGAGTACACCAATGCCACTTGGCGTCTCAAATTTCATTCTTCTGGGTTGAAGCATTCGCTTGCAGTAACAGTTTCAATTTTTAGATGTCACTCTGTTTTTACCTATATGGATAGATGTTGTTGGAACTCTAAATCAGACATGGTTTGTGATAGCTTCTTGAAACTTGACACAATATAGCAGTTCTAAGTTCTATCTCGATGGTTTCTTTCCTCTTGATGTAGCACTAATCAGAGACTGTTGAAAAACACTTTCATTGAAAGGGTTTGCCAAGCTTCCAAAAAAATACAAGTTCTCTGAATTCTCAGCATATATTTTTTCATCCAATAAAGCAGTTCTAATTTCTATCTCAATGGTTTGTTTCCTCTTGAGTGAGCCCTAATCAGAGACCTGCGAAAAACACTTTCATTGAAAAATGTTGCCAAGCTTCTGAAAAACTACGAGTTTCCTGAAATCTTAGCATATGTTTTTTCATCCAATCTTCATGATACTTTCAGGTAATGATCAGTACACCAATCCCAATTAGCTTCCCAAATTTTGTTCTTCTTGGTTGAAGCATTCATTTTCAGTGACAGTTTCAATTTTTAGGTTTCACTCTGTTTTTTTCTCTAAGGATAGATGTAGTTGGAACACTAAACCAAACGCAGTTTTTTCTAGCTTCTTGAAACGTGACACAATAAAGAAGTACTGATTCTATCTCTGATTTGTTTCCTCGAGATGGAGCCCTAAGCAGAGACTGGTGGAAAACACTTTCATTGAAAGGGGTTGAACAGCTTCCAAGAAACTACGAGTTTCCTGAAATCTCAGCATATATTTTTTCATTCAATCTTAATGATACTTTCAGGTAATGGTCAGTATACCAATCCCACATGGCTGCCCAAATTTCGTTCTTCTAGGTTGAAGCATTCTTTTGCAGTAACAGTTTCCATTTTTAGTCTTCACTCTGCTTTCTCCTATAAGGATAGATGTAGTTGGAACTCAAAATCAAACATGGTTTGTGCTAGCTTCTTGAACCTTGACACAATAAATTATTTCTAAATTCTAACTCTATGTTTTTTTTTTTCTGGATGTAGCCCGGAGCATAGACTGGCGAAAAACCCTTTCATTGAAAGCCAGGATTCCAAAAAAGTACGAGTTTCCTTAAATTTCAGCATATATTGCTTAATCGAATCTTCATGATACTGGCAGGTAATGATCAGTACACCAATCACACTTGGCTGCTCAAATTTCGTTCTTCTACTTTGAAGCATTCGTTTTGAGAAACAGTTTCAATTTTCAGGTTTCACTCTGTTTTCTCCTATATGGATAGATGTAGTTGGAATTCTAAATCATACACGATTTGTGATAGCTTCTTGAAACATGACACAATGAAGTAGTTCTAAGTTCTATCTCTATGATTTGTTTCCTCTTGATATAGCCTTAAGAAGAGACTGACAAAAAACACTTTTATTAAAAGGGGTTGTCAAGCTTCCCAAAAACTACGACTTTTCTGAAATTTCAGCATAAAATTTTTCATGCAAACTTCATGATACATTCAGTTAATGATAAGTACACCAATCCCAAGTGGCTGCCCAATTTTGTTTTTCTATGTTGAAACATTCATTTGCAGTAACATTTTGAATTTATAGGTTTCACTCTGTTTTCTCCTATATGGATAGATGTACTTATTCTAAATAAACTTTTTTGTGCTAGCTTCTTGAAACATGACACAATGAAGTAGTTCTAAGTTCTGTCTTTATGGTTTGTATCGTCTTGATGTAGCCCTAAGCAGAGACTGGTGAAAACAATTTTATTGAAAGGGGTTTCCAGGCTTCCAAAAACCTACAAGTTTTTTTAAATTTCAGCATATATTTTTTCATGGAATCTTCATGATACTTGCTGGTAATGATCAGTACACCAATCCCACTTGGCTTCCCAAACTTCGTTCTTCTAGATTGAAGGATTCATTTGCAGTAAAATATTTAATTTTTAGGTTTCACTCTGTTTTCTCCTATATGCATAGATGTATTTGGAACTCTGAATCAAACAAGGTTTGTGCTAGCATCTTGAAACTAGACACAATGAAGTAGTTCTAAGTTCTCTCTCTACAGTTTGTTTCCTCTTGATGTAGCCCTAAGCAGAGACTGGCAAAAACCACGTTCATTGAAAAGGGTTGCCAAGCTTCCAAAATCTACTAGTTTCCTGACATCTCATTATGTATTTTTTCATTCAATCTTCATGATACCTTCAAGTGATGATCAATATAACAATCCCATTTGGCTGCCCAAATGTCGTTCTTCTAGGATGAAGGGTTTGTTTGCAGTAACAGATTCAATATTTAGGTTTCACTCTGTTTTCTCCTATATGGATAGATGTATTTAGAACTCAAATCAAACACGGTTTGTGATAGCTTTTTGAAACTTGACACAATGAAATATTTCTAAGTTCTATCTCTATGCTTTGTTTCCTCTTGATGTAGCCCTATGCATAGACTGGCGAAAAGCACTTTCAATAAAAGGGGTTACCAAGCTTCTAAGAAACTACGAGTTTTCTGAAATCTCAGCATATATTTTTTCATCTAATCTTCATGATACTTTCAGGTAATGATCAGTACACGAATTCCACTTGGCTACCCAAATTTTGTTCTTCTAGGATGAAGCATTCCTTTGTAGTAACAGTTTCAATTTTTAGGTTACACTCTTTTATATTGATAGATGTAGTTGAAACTTTAAATCAAACATGGTTTGAGCTAGCTTCTTGAAACTTGACACAATTTAGTAGTTCTAAGTTCTATCTCTATGGTTTGTTACCTCTTGATTTAGTCCTAAGCAGAGAATGGCAAAATTCACTTTCATTGAAAAGGGTTGCCTAGCTTCCAAAAAAACTATGAGGTTTTTGAAATTCCAGCATATATATATTTTTACGCAATCTTCATGACACTTTCAGGTAATGATCAATACACCAATCCCACTTGACTGTCCAAATTTTGTTTTTCTTGGTTGAAGCATTCGTTTGTAGTAACAGTTTCAATATTTAGGTTTCACTCTGTTTTCTTCTATATGGATAGATGCAGGTGGAACTCTAAATCAAACAAGATTTTTGCTAGCTTCTTAAAACTTGAGAAAATGAAGCAGTTCTAAGTTCTATCTCTATGGTTTGTGTCCTCTTGATGTAGCCCTAAGGAGAGACTGGCGAAAATCACTTTAATTGAAAGGGGTTGCCAAGCTTCCATTAAACTACGAGTTTCCAGAAATCTCAGCACATATTTTTTTATCCAATCTTCATGATATTTTCAGGTAATGATCAGTACACCAATTCCACTTGTCTGGCCAAATTTCATTCTTCTAGGTGAAGCATTCGTTTGCAGTAACAGGGTGAATATTTAGGTTTCACTCTGTTTTTTCCTATATGGATAGATGTATTTGGAATTTTAAATCAAACATGGTTTATGCTAGCTTCTTGAAACTTGACACAATGAAGTAGTTCTAAGTTCTATCTTTATGGTTTGTTTCCTCTTGGTGTAGCCCTAAGCAGAGGCTGGCAAAAAACACTTTCATTTAAAGGGGTTGCCAAGCTTCCAAAAAAATTTGTGTTTCACAAATATCATATGTTTTTTTTATCCAATCTTCATGATACTTTCAGGTAATGATCAGAACACCAATTCCACTTGCCTGCCCAAATTTTGTTCTTCTAGGTTAAAGCATTCGTTAGCAATAGAGTTTCAATTTTTAGGTTGCCCTCTGTTTTCTCTTATATGGATAGTTGTAGTTGGAACTCTAAATCAATCATGGTTTGTGCTAGCTTCTTGAAACTTGACACAATGAAGTAGTTCTAAGTTCTTTCTTTATAGTTTGTTTCCTCTTGATGTAGCCCTAAGCAGAGAATGGCGAAAAACACTATAATTAAAAGGGCTTGCCAAGCTTCCAAAAAAACTACGAGTTTTTTGAAATCAGAGCATATATTTTTTCATCCAATTTTCACGATACTTTTAGGTAATAATCAGCATAACAATCCCACTTGGCTGCCCAAATTTCGTTTTTCTAAGTTGAAGCATTGGTTTTCAGTAACAGTTTCAATTTTCAGGTTTCACTCTGTTTTCTCCTATATGGAAAGATGTATTTGGAATTTCAAATCAAACTCTATTTGTGCAAGAATCTTGAAATTTTACACAATAAAGTATTTCTAAGTTCTATCTCTATGGTTTGTTTTGTCTTGATGTAGCCCTAAGCACACTTTAATGAATGGGGTTACCAAGCTTCTAAGAATTTACGAGTTTCCTGAAATCTCAGCATAAATTTTTTTCATCCAATATTCATGATACTTTCAGGTATTGAACAGTACACCAATCCCAATTGGCTGTGCAAATTTTGTTCTTCTAGTTTGAAGCATTCGTTTGTAGTAACAGTTTCAATATATAGGTTTCACTGTGTTTTCTCCTGTATGGATAGATGTATTTGGAACTCTGAATCAAACACGGTTAGTGCTAGCTTCTTGAAACATGAAAGAATAAAGTAGTTATAAGATTTATCTCTATGGTATTTTACCTCTTGATTTATTTCTAAGCAGACAATGGCGAAAATCACTTTCATAGAAAAGGGTTGCCATTCTTTCAAAAAACTACGAGGTTTTTGAAATTACAGCACATATATTTTTTATGCAATCTTCATGATACTTTCAGGTAAAGATCATTGCACCAATCCCACTTGGCTTCCCTAATGTTGTTTTTCTAGGTTGAAGTTTTCATTTGCAGTAACAGTTTGAATATTTAGGTTTCACTCTGTTTTCTCCTATATGGATAGATGTAGTTGGAACTCAAAATCAAAAACGGTTTTTGCTAGCTTCTTTAAACTTGACACAATAAAGTAGTTCTAAGTTCTTTCTCTACAGTTTGTTTTCTCTTGATGTAGCCCTAAACACAGACTGTCGAAAAACACTATCATTGAAAGGGGTTGCCAAGCTTCCAGAAAACTACGAGTTTCCAGAAATCTGTGCATATATTTTTTCAGCCAATCTTCATGATACTTTCAGGCAATGATCAGTACACCAATCCCACTTGGCTGCCCAAGTTTTGTTCTTCTAGGTTGAAGCATTCAGTTGCAGTAACAGTTTCAATATTTAGGTATCGCTCTGTTTTCTCCTATATGGTTAGATGTATTTGGAATTCTAAATCAAACACGGTTTGTGCTAGCTTCTTGAAACTTGACACAATTAAGTATTTCTAAGTTCTATCTCAATGGTTTTTTCCTCTTGATGTAGCCCTAAGCAAAGACTGGCAAAAATCACTTAAATTGAAAGCGTTTGCCAAGCTTCCATAAAACTACGAGTTTCCTGAATTCTCAGCTTATATTTTGTCATTCAATCTTCATGATACTTTCAGGAAGTGATCAGAACACCAATCCTACTTGGCTGCCCAAATTTTGCTCCTCTAGGTTGCATCATTCGTTTGCAGTAACAGTTTGAATATTTAGGTATCACTCTGTTTTCTCTTATATGAATAGATGTATTTGGAAATCTAAATGAAACACGGTTTGTGCTAGCTTCTTGAAGCATGACACAATGAAGTAGTTTTAAGTTCTATATCTATGTTTTTGTTCCTCTTGTTGTAGCACAAAACAGAGAATGGGGAAAAACACTTTCATTGAAAGGTGTTGCCAAGCTTCCATTTACTACGAGTTCCCTGAAATCTCAGCATATATTTTTTCATCCAAACTTCATGATATTTTCATTTAATTATCAGGACACCAATCCCACTTGGATGCCCAAATTTCCTTCTTCTAGGTTGAAGCATTCGTTTCCAGTAACAGTTTCAATATTTAGGTTTCACTCTGTTTTCTCCTATATGGATAGATGTATTTTGAACTCTAAATCAAACAAGGTTTGTGGTAGCTTCTTGAAACTAGACACAATGAAGTAGTTCTACGTTCTCTCTCTACAGTTTGTTTCCTCTTGATGTAGCCCTAAGCAGACACTGGCAAAAAACACTTCCATTGAAATGGGATGCCAAGCTTCCAAAAAACTATGAGATTGTCAAATCTCAGCATATATTTTTTCATCCAATCTTCATGATACCTTCAGGTAATGATCAGTACACCAATCCCACTTGGCTGGCCAAATTAAGCTCTTCTAGGTTGAATCATTCCTTTGCAGTAACAGTTTCAATTTTTCGGTTTCATTCTTTTTTCTCCTATATGGATAGTTGTATTTGGAACTCTAAATCAAACACGGTTTGTGCTAGCTTCTTGAAACTTGACACAATGAAGTAGTTCTAAGTTTGATATCTACAGTTTGTTTCTTCTTGATGTAGCTTTAAGCAGAGACAGGCAAAAAACACTTTCATTGAACTGTGTTGGTAAGCTTCCATAAAACTACGAGATCCCTGGAATCTCAGCATATTTTTTTATCCAATTTTCTTGATACTTTCAGGTAATGATCAGGACACCAATCCCAGTTGGATGCCCAAATGTCGTTCTTCTAGGTTGAATTATTCGTTTGCAGTAACAGTTTAAAATTTTAGGTTTCACTCTGTTATCTCCTATATGGATAGATGTATTTGGTACACTAAATCTTACACGGTTTGTACTAGCTTTGAAACTTCACACAATAAAGTAGTTCTAAGTTCTATCCCTATAATTTTTTACCTCTTGATTTAATCCGAATCAGAGACTGGGGAAAAACACTTTAATTGAAAGGGGTTGCCAAGCTTCCAAAAACTACGAATTTCCTAAAATTACAGCATATTTTTTTGTACAATCTTCATGATACTTTCAGGTAATGATCAGTACACCAATCCCACTTGGCTGCCCTAATTTCGTTCTTCTAGGTTGAAGCATTCATTTGCAGTAACAGTTTCAATATTTAGGTTTTACTCTGTGTTCTCCTATATGGATACTTGTAGTTTGAACTCTAAATCAAACACAGTTTATGCTAGCTTCTTGAAACTTGAAACAATGAAGTAGTTCTAAGTTCTATCTCTACAGTGTGTTTCCTCTTGATGTAGCTTTCAGCAGAGACTTGCGAAAAACACTTTCATTGAAGGGGGTTACAAGCTTCCAATTAACTATGAGTTTCCTGAAATCTCAGCATATATATTTTTTATGCAATCTTTATGATATTTTCAGGTAATGATCAGTACACCATCCAACTTGGCTGCCCAATTTTCGTTCTTCTAGGTTGAAGAATTCCTTTGCATTAACAGTTTCAATATTTAGGTTTCACTCTGTTTTCTCCTATATAGATAAATGTAGTTGGAACTCTAAATCAAACACCATTCGTGCTAGCTTCTTGAAACCTGACAAAATAAAGCAGTTCTAAGTTCTATCTCTATGGTTTGCTACCTCTTGAAGTAGCCCTAATCAGAGACTGGTGAAAATCACGTTCATTGAAAAGTGTTGCCAAGCTTCCATAAAACCACGAGGTTCCTGAAAACTCAGCATATATTTTTTCATCCAAACTTCAAGATACTTTCAGGTAATGATCCG
Source organism: Callospermophilus lateralis (assembly GCF_048772815.1). Taxonomy (NCBI): domain Eukaryota; kingdom Metazoa; phylum Chordata; class Mammalia; order Rodentia; family Sciuridae; genus Callospermophilus; species Callospermophilus lateralis. Next base: position 24,916,530 of record NC_135322.1, on the reverse strand, counting down.
TACACCAATCCCACTTGTGTGCCCAAATTTTGACTTCTAGGTTGAAGCATTCCTTTGCAGTAACAGTTTCAATATTTAGGTTTCACTCTGTTTTCTCCTATATTGATAGATGTTTTTGAAACTCTAAATCAAACATGGTTTGTGCTAGCTTCTTGAAACTTGACACAATGAAGTAGTTCTAACATCTTTCTCTATGGTTTGTTTTCTCTTGATGTAGTCCTCAGCAGAGACTGGCAAAAACCACTTTCATTGAAAGGGTTTGCCAAGCTTTCGAACAACAACGAGTTTTATGAAATCTCAGCATATAATTTTTAATCCAATCTTCATGATACTTTCACGTAATGATAAGAACACCAGTCCCACTTTGTACCCAAATTTCATTCTTCTCGGTTGAAGCATTCGTTTGCAGTAACAGTTTGAATATGTAGGCTTCACTCTGTTTTCTCCTATATGGGTAGATGTATTTGGAACTCTAAATCAAGCACGATTTGTGCTAGCTTCTTGAAAGATGACACAATAAAGTAGATCTAAATTGTTATACTATGGTTTTTTTACCTATTGATTTAGTCCTAAGCAGAGAATGGTGAAAAACACTTTCATTAAAAAAGATTGCCAAGCTTCCAAAAAACTACGAGTTTCCTGAAATCACAGCATATATATTTTACCCAATCTTCATGATACTTTCAGGTCATGATCAGTACACCAATCCCACTTGGCTGCCCAAATTTTTTTCTTCTAGGTTGATGCATTCGTTTGCAGTAACAGTTTGAATAATTAGGTTTCACTCTGGTTTCTCTTATATGGATATATGTAGTTGGAACTCTAAATCAAACACGGCTTGTGCTAGCTTCTTGAAACTTGACACAATGAAGAAGTTCTAAGTTCTGTCTTTATGGTTTGTTTCCTCTTGATGTAGCCCTAAGCAGAGACTGGTGAAAATCACTTTCATTGAAATGTGTTGCCAAGCTTCCATAAAACTACGAGTTTCCTGAAATCTCAGCATATATTTTTTATCCAATTTTCATGATACTTTTAGGTAATGATCAGCACATCAATCCCAATTGTCTTCTTAAATTTAATTCTTCTAATTTGTAGCATTCGTTTGAAGTAACAGTGTGATATTTATGTTTCACTGTTTTCTCCTATGTGAATTGATGTTTTTGGAACTCCAAATCAAACTCGGTTTGTGCTAGCTTCTTGAAACTTGACACAAGGAAGTAGTTCTAACTTCTATCTCTATGGTTTGTTTCCTCTTTATGTTGCCTTAAGCAGAGACTAGCAAAAAACAATTTCAATTAAAGGGGTTCCCAATCTTCCAAAAAACTACGAGACTCATGAATCTCATCATGTATATTTTTATCCAATCTTCATGATACTTTCAGTAATGATCAGAACACCAATCCCACTATGTACCCAAATTTTGTACTTCTAGGTTGAAGCATTTGTTTCCAGTAAGAGTTTCCATTTTTAAGTTTCAATCTGTTTTCTCGTATTTGGATAGTTGTAGTTGGAAAACTAAATAAAACATGGTTTGTGCTAGCTTCTTAATCTTGACACAAAGAAGTATTTCTAAGTTCTATCTCTCTGGTTTTTTACCTCTTGATTTAGTCCTAGGTAGAGACTGGAGAAAACACTTTCATTGAAAGAGGTGGCCAAACTTCCAAAAAACTACAAGTTTCCTGAAATCTCAGCATTTTTTTTATCTAATCTACATGATACTTTCAGGTATTGATCAGGACACCAGTCCCACTTGGTTGCCCAAATTTCGTTCTTCTACGTTGAATCATTCCTTTGCAGTAACTCTAAAGTTCTAGGTTTCACTATGATTTCTCCTATATGAATAAATGTATTTGGAACACTAAATCAAACACGGTTTGTGCTAGCTTCTTGAAACTTGACACAATAAAGTAGTTCTAAGTTCTATCTTTATGGTTTTTTACCTCTTGATTTAGTCCTAAGCAGAGAATGGTGAAAAACTCTTTCATTGAAAAGGGTTGCAAAGCTTCCATAAAACTACAAGTTTCCTGGAAAATCAGCATATATGTTTTTCATCCCATCTTCATGATACTTTCAGGTAATGATCAGTACACCAATTCTACTTGGATGCCCAATTTTCGTTTTTCTAGGTTGAAGCATTCATTTGCAGTAACAGTTTGAATATTTAGGTTTCACTCTGTATTCTCCTATATGGATAGATGTATTTGGAACTCTAAATCAAAGACAGTTTTTGCTAGCTTCTTGAAACTTGACACAATAATGTAGTTCTAAGTTCAATCTCTATGGTTTTTTCCTCTTGATATAGCCCTAAGAAGATAATGGCGAGAAACAATTTCATTGAAAAAGGTTTCCAAGCTTCCAAAAAACTACGAGTTTCCTGAAATTTCAGCATATATTTTTTTAAACAATCTTCATGATATTTTCAGGTAATGATCAGTACACGAATCCCACGTGACTGCCCAATTTCATTCTTCTAGGTTGAATAATTCATTTGCAGTAACAGTTTCAATCTTTAGACTTAGCTCTGTTTTCTCCTATATGGATAGACATATTTGGAACTTTAAATCATACAAGGTTTGTGCTGGCTTCTTGAAACTAAACACAATGAACTATTTGTATGTTCAATCTCTACAGTTTGTTTCCTCTTGATGTACCCCTAAGCAGAGACTGGTGAAAAACACTTTCATTGAAATTGGTTGCCAAACTAAGAAAAAACTTCGAGTTTCCTGAAATCTCAGCATTTATTTTTTCATCCAATCTTCATGATACCTTCAGCTAATGATTAGTACACCAATCCCACTAGGCTGCCCAATTTTCGTTCTTCTAGGTTGAAGCATTCGTTTGGGGTAATAGTTTCAATATTTATGTTTCACTCTGTTTTCTTCTGTATGGATAGATGTATTTGGAACTCTAAATAAAACACGGGATGTGCTAGCTTTCTGAAACTTGACACAATGAAGTAGTTCTAAATTCTATCTCTAGGGTTTGTTTTCTCTTGATGGAACCCTGAGAAGAGACTGGAGAAAAACACTTTCATTGATATGGGTTGCCAAGCTACAATGAAACTACGAGTTTCCTGAAATCTCAGCATACATTTTTTCATCCAATCTTCATGATACTTTCAGGTAATGGTCAGTACACGAATCCTACTTGGAGGCCAAAATTCCGTTCTTCTAGTTTGAAGTATTCATTTGCAGTAACAGTTTCCATTTTTATTTTTCACCCTGTTTTCTCCTATATGAATAGATGTATTTGGGACACTAAATCAAGCATAGTTTGTGCTAGCTTCTTGAAACTTGACACAATAAAGCAGTTCTAAGTTCTATCTCTATGTTTTGTTTCTTTTTGATGTAGCCCTAAGGAGTTTATGGCAAAAAAAACTTTCATTGAAATGGGTTGCCAAGCTTCCAAAAAACTCGAGTTTCCTGAAATCTCAGTATATATTTTTTCATCAAATCTTCATGATATTTTCAGGTAATGATCAGTATACCAATCCCACTTGGCTACCCACATTTCGTTCTTCTAGATTGAAGCATTTGTTTGCAGTAACAGTTTGAATTTTTAGGTTTCACTCTCTTTTCTCCTATGTGCATTGATGTAGTTTGAACTCTAAATCAAACACAGTTTGTTCTAGATTCTTGAAAATTGATACCATAAAGTAGTTCTAATTTCTATCTCTATGGTTTGTGCACTCTCTATGTAGGCCTAAGGAGAGACTGGCGAAAAACACTTTCATGGAAATGGGATGCCAATTTTCCAAAAAACTACGAGTTCCCTGAAATCTCATCATATTTTTTTTCATCCAATCTTTATGATAATTTCAGGATCTGATCAGTACACCATTCCCACTTGGCTGCCCATAATCGTTCTTCTAGGTGAAGCATGTCTTTGCCATAAGAATTTCAATTTTTAGGTTTCACTCTGTTTTATCCTATATGGATAGATTTGGTTGGAACTCTAAATCAAACAAGGATTGTGCTAGCTTCTTGAAACTTGACACAATAAAGCAGTTTTAAATTCTGTCTCTACGTTTTGTTTCCTCTTGATATAGCCCTAAGCAGAGACTGGCGAAAAAAACTTTATTTGAAAGGGGTTGCCAAGCTTCAAATAATTACGAATTCCCTGAAATCTCAGCATATTTTTTTTATCCAGTCTTCAAGATACTTTCAGGATCTGATCAGTACACCATTCCTACCTGGTTGCACAAATTTCATTCTTCTAGGTTGAAGCATTCGTTTGCCATAAGAGTTTCAATTTTTAGTTTTCACTCTGTTTGATACTGAATGGATAGATATGGTTGGAACTCTAAATAAAACATGGATAGTGCTAGCTTCTTGAAACTTGACACAGTGAGGTATATCTAAGGTCTATCTCTATGGTTTGTTTCCTCTTGATGTAGTCCTAAGCAGAGACTGGCGAAAGAACACTTTAATTGAAAGGGGTTGCCAAGTTTTCAAGAAACTACGAGTTTCCTGAAATCTCACCATGTATTTTTTCATACAATCTTCATGATACTTTCAGGTAATGATTAGTACACCAATTCCACTTGGCTGCCCTAATTTTATTCTTCTAGGTTGAAGCATTCGTTTGCACTAACAGTTTCAATATTTAGGTTTCACGCTGTTTTCTCCTATATGGATAGATGTAGTTGGAATTAAATCAAACAAGGTTTTTTCTAGCTCCTTGAATCTTGACACAAGAAGTATTTCTAAGTTCTATCTCTATGGTTTGTTTCCTCTCCATGAAGCCCTAAGCAGAGACTGGCGAAAAACACTTTAATTTAAAGGGGTTGCCAAGCTTCCAAAAAACTAGGAGTTTCCTGAAATTTCACCATATATTTTTTCATCCAATCTTCATGAAACTTTCACGAATGATCAGTACACCAATCCCACTTGGCTGAAAAATTTCGATCTTCTAGGTTGAAGAATTCGTTTGCAGTAACAGTTTCAATTTTTAGGTTTCACTCTGTTTTCTCTTATATGCATAGATGTAGTTGGAACTCTAAATCAAACACGGTTTGTGCTAGCTTCTGGAAACATGACACAATAAAGGAGTTCTAAGTCTATCTCTATGGTGTGATTCCTCTTGTTGTAGCCCTAAGCAGAGACTGGTGAAAAACACTTTCATTGAAAGGATTTCACAAGCTTCCTAAAAACTCGAGTTTCTTGAAATCTCAGTATAGGTTTTTTCATTAAATAAATCTTCATGATACTTTCTGGTAATGATCAGGAGCTCAATCCCACTTGGCTGCCCAAATTGCATTCTTCTAGGTAGAAGCATTCGTTTGCAGTAACAGTTTTAATATTTAGGTTTCAATCTGTTCTCTCCTATATGGTTAGATGTAGTTGGAACTCTAAATCAAACAAGGTTTGTGCTACCTTTTTGAAACTTGACACAGTGAAGTAGTTCTAAGTTCTCTCTCTATGATTTGTTTAATCTATATGTAGCCCTTGCAGAGACTGGCAAGAAAAACTTTCATTGAAAAGAAATGCCAAGCCTCCAAAAAACTACGAATTTTCTGAAATCTCAGCATATATTTTTTTCATCAAATCTTTATGAAACTTTTAGAGATGTTCAGTACACCAATACTACTATAATGTCCAATTTTCGTTCTTCTAGGTTGAAGCATTCATTTGCAGTAACAGTTTCAATTTTTAGGTTTAATTCTGTTTTTTCCTATATGGATAGATGTATTTGGGACTCTAAATCAAACACGGTTTGTGGTACCTTCTTGAAACTTGAAAAAATAAAGCAGTTCTAAGTTCTATCTCTACGGTGTGATTCCTCTTGATGTATCCCTAAGCAGAGACTCGAGAAAATCACTTTCATTGAAAAGGGGTTGCCAAGCTTTCAAAGAAATACGAGTTCCTAGAAATCTCAGCATATATTTTTTCATCCAATCTTCATGATACTTTCAGGTAATGATCAATACACCAATCCCACTTGGCTACACAAATTTTGTTCTTCTTGGTTGAAGCATTCGTTTGCCATAACACTTTCAATTTTTAGGTTTAACTCGGTTTTATCTTATAAGGATAGATGTAGTTGGAACTCTAAATCAAACACGGTTTGTGCTAGCTACTTGAAATTTCAGACAACGAAGTAGTTCTACGTTCTATCTCTGTGGTTTGTTTCCTCTTGATGTAGCCATAAGCATAGACTGGTGAAAAACACTTTCATTGAAAGGGGTTGCAAAGCTTCTAAGAAACTATGAGTTCCCTGATATCTCAGCATATATTTTTTTTATCCAATCTTCATTACACTTTCAGGTAATGATAAGTACACCAATCGCACTTGGCTGCCCAAATTTCATTCTTCTTGGTTGATGCATTCCATTGCAGTAACAGTTTCAATTTTTAGGTTTCACTCTGTTTTCTCCTATATGGATAGATGTAGTTGGAACTCTAAATCAGACACGGTTTTTGCTAGCTACTTGAAACTTGACACAATAAAGTAGTTCTAAGTTACCTCTCTATGGTTTGTTTTCTCTTGATGTAGCCTTAAGCAGAGACTGGCGAAAAACACTTTCATTGGAAGGGTTTGCCAAGCTTCCAAGAAACTATGTGTTTCCTGAAATCTCAGCATATGTTTTTTTCATCCAATCTTCATGATACTTTCAGATATTGTTCAGTACTCCATTGCCACTTGAAGCATTCGTTTACAGTAACAGTTTTAATTTTTAGGTTTCACTCTTTTTTCTCCTGTATGGATTGATGTCATAGGAACTCTAAATCAAACACGGGTTGTGCTAGCTTCTTGAAACTTGACAAAATAATGTAGTTGTAAGTTCTATCACTATGGGTTGTTTCCTCATGCTGTAGCCCTAAGAGAGACTGGCAAAAAACACTTTCATTGAAAGGGGCTGCCAAGCATCCAAAAAACTACGAGTTTTCTGAAATCTGAACATACGTTTTTTCATCCTATCTTCATGATACTTTCAGTTAATGAGCAGAAGTCTAATCCCACTTGGCAGCCCAATATTCTTTCTTCTAGGTTGAAACATTCGTTTGCAATAAAAAATTGCATATTTAGGTTTCACTCTATTTTCTCTTATATGAATATTGTAGTTGGAAATCTAAATCAATCACGGATTTTGCTAGCTTTTTGAAAGTTGAGACAATGTAGTGTTTCTAAGTTCTATCTATATGGCTTGTTTCCTCTTGATGTGGCGTATTCATAGACTGGCTAAAAACACTTTCATTGAAAGGGGTTGCCAATCTTCCAAGAAACTACGAGTTTCTTGAGATCTCACCATATATTTTTTCATCCAATCTTCAGGAAACTTTCAGGTAAGGATTAGAACACGAATCCCACTAGGATGTCCAAATTTCGTTCTTCTAGGTTGAAGCATTCTTTTGCAGTAAAAGTTTAAATTTTCAGGTTTCACTCTGTTTTCTCCTATATGGATAAATGTAGTTGGAACACGAAATCAAACACGGTTTTTGCTAGCTTCTTAAAACTTGACACAACAAAGTAGTTCTAAGTTCTCCATATATGGTTTGTTTCCTCTTTATGTATCCCAAGAAGAGAATGGCAAAAAACGTTTTCATTGAAAGGGGTTGACAAGCTTCTAAAAAATGATGAGTTTCCTGAAATCCCAGCATATATATTTTCATTGAAACTTCATGATACTTTCAGGTAATGATCAGTATACCAATCCCACTTGGATGCCCAAATTTCAATCTTTTAGGTTGAAGCATTCGTTTGCAGTAATAGTTTGAAATTTTAGGTTTCACTCTGTTTTCTCCTATATGGATAGATGTAGTTGGAACTCTAAATCAAACACGATTTGAGCTAGTTTCTTGAAACTTGAAACAATAAAGCAGTTCTAAGTTCTAACTCCATCGTTTGTTTTCTCTTGATGTAGGCCTAAGCAGAGACTGACAAAAAACACTTTAATTAAAAGGGGTTGCCAAGCATCAAAAAACTTCGAGTTTCCTGAAATCTCAGCATACATTTTTTCATCCAATCTTCATGATACTTTCAGGTAATAGTGAGTACACCAATGCCACTACGCTGCCCAAATTTTGTTCTTCTAGGTTGAAGCATTCGTTTGCAGTAACAGTTTGAAATTTAGGTTTCACTCTGTTTTCTCCTATATGGATAGATGTAGTTGGAACCCTAAATCAAACACGATTTATGCTAGCTTCTTGAAATTTGACACAATAAAGTAGTTCTAAGTTCTATCTCTTTGGTTTGTTTCCTATTGATGTAGCCCAAATCAGAGTCTGGCGAAAAACACTTTCATTGAAAGGGGTTGCCAAGCTTAAAAATAAATTAAGAGTTTCCTGAAATCTCAGCATATATTTTTTCATCCAATCTTCATGATACTTTCAGGTAATGATGAGTACACATATGCCACTAGGCTGCCCAAATTTTATTCTTCTATTTGAAAAATTTCTTTACACTAACTGTTACAATTTTTAGGTTTCACTCTCTTTTCTTCTATATGAATAGATGTATTTGGAACTCTAAATCAAACACGGTTTGTAGTATTTTCTTGAAACTTGAAACATTAAAGCAGTTCTATCTCTATGGTTTGTTTCCTTTTGATGTAGCCCTAAGCAGAGAATGGCTAAAAACACTTTCTTTGTAAGGGGTTGCCAACCTCCCAAAAAACTCGAGTTTCCTGATATCTCAGTATATATTTTTTCATTCAATCTTCATGATATTTTCAGGAAATGATCAGGAAACCAATCCCACTTGGATGCCCAAATTTCGTTCTTCTAGGTTAAAGCATTCGTTTGCCGTAACAGTTTGAATTTTTAGGTTTCACTCTATTTTCTCCTATTAGGATAGATGTAGTTGGAACTCTAAATCAAACACGGTTTGTGCTAGCTTCTTGAAACTTGACACAATAAATTAGTTCTAAATCTAATCTCTATGGTTTGTTTCCTGTTGATGTAGCCCTAAGCAGAGACTGGCGAAAAACACTTTTATTTAAAGGGGTTGCAAAGCTTCCAAAAAACTACGAGTATCCTGAAATCTCAACATGTATATTTTCATCCAATCTTCATGATAATTTCAGGTAATGATTAGTAAACCAATCCCACTGGATGCCCAAATTTCGTTCTTCTAGGTTGAAGCATTCTTTTGCTGTAACAGTTTCAATTTTTAGGTTGCACTCTGTTTTCTCCTATATGGATAGATGTAGTTGGAACTCTAAATCAAACAAGGTTTGTGCTAGCATCTTGAAACTAGACACAATGAAGGAGTTCTAAGTTCTATCTCTACAGTTTGTTTCCTCTTTATGTAGCCCTAAGCAGAGACTAACAAAAAACACTTTTACTGAAATGGGTTGCCAAGCTTCCAAAAAACTACGAGTTTCCTGAAATCTCAGCATATATTTTTGCATCCAATCTTCATGATACCTTCAGGTAATGATCAGTACACCAATGTCACTTGGCTGCCCACTTTTCATTCTTCTAGTTTGAAGGATTCGTTTGCAGTAACAGATTAAATATTTAGGTTTCACTCTCTTTTCTCCTATATGGATAGATGTATTTGGAACTCTAAATCATACACGGTTTGTGCTAGCTTTTTGAAACTTGACACAATGAAATATTTCTAAGTTCTATCTCTATGGTTTGTTTCATCTTGATGTAGCCCTAAGCATAGACTGGCAAAAATCACTTTCATTGAATGGGGTTACCAAACTTTAAAAATCTATGAGTTTCCTGAAATCTCAGCATATATTTTTGCATCCAATTTCATGGTACTTTCAGTTAATGGTCAGTACAACAATCCCACGTTTCTGCCCAAATTTCGTTCTTCTAGGTTGAAGAATTCATTTGCTGTGTCAGTTTCAATTTTTACGTTTTACTCTGTTTTCTCTTGATGTAGCCCTAAACAGAGACTGGCAAAAAACCTTTAATTGAAAGGGGTTGCCAAGCTTCCAAAAAATACGAGTCTCCAGAAATCTCAGCATATATCTTTTCATCCAATCTTCATGATACTTTCAGAAAGATGTAGTTGGAACTCTATAGCAAATACTGTTTGTGCTAGCTCCCTGAAACTTGAAACAATGAAATAGTTCCAAGTTCTATCTTTATTATTTATTTACTTTTGATGTAGACCTAAGCAGAGACTGGCAAAAAACACTTAAATTGAAAGTGGTTGCCAAGCATTCAAAAAACTACGGGTTTCCTTAAATCTCAGCATATATTTTTTCATGCAATCTTCATGATACTTTCAGTTAATGATCAGTACACCAATCCCACTTCGCTGCCCAAATTTCAATCTTCTAGGTTGAAGCATTCGTTTTCAGTAACAGTTTTAAATTATACTTTTCACCCTGTTTTCTCCAATATGGATAGATATACTTACTCTAAATCAAATGCAGTTTATGCTAGCTTCTTGAAGCGTGACACAATAAAGTAGTTTTATGTTCTATCTCTATGGTTGTTTCCTCTTGCCATAGCCCTAAGCAGAGACTGGCGAAAAACACTTTCATTGAAAAAGGTTGCCAAGCTTCCAAAAAACTACGAGTTTCATGAAATATCAGCATATATTTTTTTATCCAATCGTCATGATAATTTCAGGTAATGATCAGAACACCAATCCCACTTGGTTGCCAAAATTTAGTTCTTCTAGGATGAAGCACTCGTTTGCAGTAACAGTTTCAATTTTTAGGTTTCACTCTGTATTCTCCTATATGGATAGATGTTGGAATTCTAAATCAAACACGGTTTGTGCTATGTAATTGAAACTTGTCACAATGAAGTATTTCTAAGTTCTTTCTCTACAGTTTGTTTCCTCTTGATGTAGCCCTAAGCAGAGATGGTGAAATACACTTTCCTTGAAAGGGGTTGCCAAGCTTCAGAACTACGGGTTTCCTGAAATCTAAGCATATATTTTTTCATCTGATCTTCATGATCTTTTCAGGTAATAATCAGTAAAACAATTTCACTGGGCTGCACAAATTTCGTTTTTCTAGGTTGAAGTATTCAGTTTTAGTAACAGTTTCAATTTCAGGTTTCACTCTGTTTTCTCCTATATGGATAGATGTACTTGGAACTTTAAATCAAACTCAATTTGTGCTACCATCTTGAAACTTGACACAATAAAGTATTTCTAAGTTCTATCTCTATTGTTTGTTTTCTCTTGATGAAGCCCTAAGCAGAGAGTGGTGAAAACACTTTTAATTTAAAGCGGTTGCCAAGCTTCCAAGAAACTACGGGACTCCAGAAATCTCAGCATACATTTTTTCATCCAATCTTCATAATAATTTCAGGTAATGATCAGTACACCAATCCCTTTTGGCTGCCCAAATTTTGTTCTTCTAGGTTGAAGCATTCGTTTTCAGTAACAGTTTCAATTTTAAGGTTTCAAACTGTTTTCTCCTATATGGATAGATATATTTGGAACTTAAACCAAACTCGGTTTTGCTAGAATCTTGAAACTTGACACAATAAAGTAGTTCTTAGTTCTATCTCTATGGATTGTTTCCTTTTGATGTAGCCCTAAGCATAGACTGGCAAAAAAAACCCTTTCATTGAAAAAGGTTCCCAAAGTTCCAAAAAACTACGAGTTTCCTGAAATCTCCGCATATATTTTTTTCATTTAAAATTCATGATACTTTCAGGTAATGAGAAGTACACCAAATACATTTGGCTGCCCAAATTTCGTTGTTTTAGGTGAAGCACTGGTTTGCAGTAACTGTTAGAATTTTTAGGTTTCACTCTGTTTTCTCTTATATTGATAGATGCAGTTGGAACGCTAAATAAAGCATGGGTTGTGCTAGATTCTTGAAACTTGACACAATAATGTACTTCTAAGTTCTATTTCTATGCCTTTTTTCCTCTTGATGTAGCCCACAGCAGAGACTGGCGAAAAATACTTTCATTGAAAATGGTTGCCAAGCTTTCCAAAAAAATACGAGTTTCCTGAAATCTCAGAATATATTGTTTTGTCCAATCTTCATGATATTTTCAGGTATTGATCAGGACACCAATCCCACGTGGCTGCCCATATTTTGTTCTTCTAGGTTGAAACATTCGTTGGCAGCAACAGTTTCAATATTTAGGTTTCACTCTGTTTTTTCCTATATGGATAGTTGTAGTTGGAACTCTAAATCAAACACGGTTTTTGCTAGCTTCATGAAACTTGACACAATGAAGTAATTCTAAGTTCTTTCCCTACGGTTTGTTTCCTCTTGATGTAGCCCTAAACAGAGACTGGCAAAAAACTTTAATTAAAAGGGGTTGCCAAGCTTCCAAAAAATACGAGTCTCCAGAAATCTCAGCATATATCTTTTCATCCAATCTTCATGATACTTTCAGGTAATGATCCATACACCAACCCCCATTGGCTGCCCAAATTTCATTCTTCTATGTTGAAGCATTCGTTCGCAGTAACAGTTTCAATTTTCAGGTTTCACTCTGTTTTCTCCTATATGGATAGGTGTATTTGGAACTCTAAATGAAACTCGGTTTGTGCTATCACCTTGAAGCTTGACACAGTAAAGAAGTTCTAAGTTTTATCTCTATGTTCTGTTTCCTAGTGCTGTTCCCCTAAACATAGACTGGTGAAAAACCCTTTCATTTAAAGGGGTTGCCCAGCTTCCAAAAAAATACGTTTCCTGATCTCAGCATATTTTTTTTTCATGCAATATTCATGAAACTTTCAGTTAGTGATCAGTACACCAATCCCACTTGGCTGCCCAATTTTGTTCTTCTAGGTTCAAGCATTCGTTTCCAGTAACAGTTTGAATTTTTAGGTTTCACACTGTTTTCTCCTATATGGATAGATGTACTTACTCTAAATCAAATACACTTTGTGCTAGCTTCATGAAAGTTGACACAATAAGGCAGTTCTAAGTTCTATCTCTATGGTTTGTTTCCTCTTCATGTAGCCCTAAGCAGAGACTGCCAAAAACCACTTTCATTGAAAGGGGTTTACAAGTTTCAAAAAAATCTATGAGTTTTCTGAAATCTTAGCACATATTTTTTCATCCAATCTTCATGATACTTTCAGATAATTATCAGTACACTTATCCCACTTGGCTGCCCAAATTTCGTTCTTCTAGGTTGAAGTATTCGTTTTCAGTAACAGTTTCAATATTTAGGTTTCACTCTGTTTTCTCCAGTATAGATAGATGTATTTGGAACTCTAAATCAAACACGGTTTTTTGGTAGCTTCTTGAAACTTGACACAATGAAGTAGTTCTAAGTTCTCTCTCTACAACTTGTTTTCTCTTGATGTAGCCCTAAGCAGAGACTGGCAAAAAACACTTTAATTGAAAGAGGTTTCCAAGCTTCAAAATAACTATGATTTTACTTAAATCTCAGCATATATTTTTTCATGCAATCTTCATGATACTTTCAGTTAATTATCAGTACACCAATCCCACTTAGCTACGAAATTTTGTTTTTCTAAGTTGAAGCATGCGTTTGCAGTTACCGTTTGAATTATCAGGGTTGACTCTGTTTTCTCCTATATGAATAGATGTACTTACTCTAAATCAAACACGGTTTGTGCTAGCTTCTTGAAACTTGACAAAATAAATTAGTTCTAATTTCTAACTCTATGGTTTGTTTCCTCTTTATGTAGCCCTAAGCAGAGACTGGTGAAAAACACTTTCATTGAAAGGGGTTGCCACGCTTCCTCAAAACTCCGAGTTAACATAAATTTCAGCGTATATTTTTTCATTGAATCTTCATGATAATTGCAGGTAATGATGAGTACATAAATCCCTCTTGGCTGCCCAAATTTCATTCTTCTAGGTTGATGCAGTCATTTGCAGTAACAGTTTCAATTTTTAGGTTTCACTCTGTTTTCTCCTATATTGATAGATGTAGTTGGAACTCTAAATCAATCACGGTTTGTGCAATATTCTTGATATTGACACAATAAAGTAGCTCTAAGTTCTATCTATACAGTTTGTTGCCTCTTGATGTAGCCCTAAGCAGAGACAGGCGAAAAACACTTTCATTGAAAAGGGTTGCCAAGCTTCCAAAAAACTACCAGTTTCCTGAAATCTCAGCATATATATTTTTTCGTCCAATTTTCATGATTCTTTCAGGTAACGATCAGAACTCCAATCCCACTTCACTGCCTAAATTTAGTTCTTCTAGGTTGAAGCATACGTTTGCAGTAAGAGTTTCAATTTTTAGGTTTCAGTCTGTTTTCTCCTATATGAATAGTTGTAGTTGGAACTCTAAATCAAACATGGTTTGTGTTAGCTTCTTGAAACTTGACACAATAAAGTAGTTCTAAGTTAGATCTCTAGGGTTTTCTACCTCTTGAATTATTCCTACGCAGAGAATTGTGAAAAACATTTTCATTGAAAAGTGTTACCAAGCTTTCAAAAAACTACGAGGTATTTCAAATCACAGCATATGTTTTTTAATCCAAATTTCATGATACTTGAAGGCAATGATCACTACCCTGATCCCACTTGGCTACCCAAATTTTGTTCTTCTAGGTTGAAGCATTCGTTGGCAGTAACAGTTTAAATATTTAGTTTTCACGCTGTTCTCTCCTGTATGGATAGATGTAGTTGGAACTCTAAATCAAACATGGTTTGTGCTAGCTTCTTGAAATTGAGAAAATAAAGCAGTTCTAAGTTCTATCTCTATGGTTTGTTTCCCCTTGAGGTAGCACTAAACAGAGTCTGACGAAAATCACTTTCATTGAAAGGGGTTGCCAAGCTTCCATAAAATTATGAGTTTCCTGAAATGTCAGCATATATTTTTTCATCCAATCTTCATGATACCTCCAGGTAATGATCACTACACCAATCCCACTTCTCTGCCCAAATTTCGTTCTTCTAGGTTGAAGGATTCGTTTGCAGTAACAGTTTTAATTTTTAGGTATTACTCTGTTTTCTCCCTTATGGATAGTTGTAGTTGGAACTCTCAATCAAACACGGTGTGTGCTAGCTTCTTGAAACTTGACAGAATAAAGTAGTTCTAGGATGTATCTTTATGAATTATTTCCTATTCATGTAGCTCAAAGCAGAGACTGGCGAAAAACACTTTCATTGAAAATTATTGCCCAGCATGCAAAAAACTACCAGTTTCCTGAAATCTCAGCATATCTATTTTTTCATCCAATCTTCATGATACTTTCAGGTTAAGATCAGAACTCCAATCCCACTTGGCTGATCAAATTTCGTTATTCTAGTTTGAAGCATTCATTCGCGGTAACAGTTTCAAAATTTAGTTTTCACTCTGTTTTCTCCTATTTGGATGGATGTATTTGGAACTCTAAATCAAACTTGGTTTGTGGTAGCATCTTGAAACTTGACACAATAAAGTAGTTCTAAGTTCCGTCTCTATGGTTTGTTTTCTCTTGATGTAGCCCTAAGCAGAGACTGATGAAAAACACTTTCATTGAAAGGGATTGCCAAGGTTCCAAAAAATAAGAGTCTCCTGAAAACTCAGCACATATTTTTCATCCAATCTTCATGATACTTTCAGGTAATAATCAATACACCAATACACCAATTTGGCTGCCCAAATCACGTTCTTCTACTTTGAAGCATTCGTTTGCAGTGACAGTTTCAATTCTTAGGTTTCACTCTGTTTTCTCCTGTATGAATAGTTGTAGTTTGAACTCTCAATCAAACACGGTGTGCGCAAGCTTCTTGAAACTTTACACAGTAAAGTGGTTCTAAGATCTATCTCTAAGATTTGTTTCCTATTGATGAAGCGCACAGCAGAGACTGGCGAAAAACACTTTTATTAAAAATGGTTGTCAAGCATGCAAAAAACTACGAGTTTCCTAAAATCTCAGCATATGTATTTTTTCTTCCAATCTTCATGATACTTTCAGGTAAAATCAGAACACCAATCTCTCTTGGCTGCACAATTTTTGTTGTTCTAGGTTGAAGCATTCGTTTGCAGTCACAGTTTCAATATTTAGGTTTCAGTCTGTTTTCTCATATATGGATAGAAGTAGTTGGAACTCTAAATGAAACATGGTTTATGCTAGCTTCTTGAAACTTGACACAATGAAGTAGTTCTAAGTTCTAACTCTTTAATTTGATTTCTCTTGATATAGCCCTAAGAAGAGACTGGCGAAAAACTCTTTCATTGAAAGTATTGCCAAGCTTCCAACAAACTACGAGTTTCATGAAATCTCAGCATATATTTTTTAATCCAATCATCATGGTACTTTCAGGTAATGATCAGAACACCAATACCACTTCATTGCACCAATTTCGTTCTTCTAGGATGAAGCATTGGTTTGCAGTAAGAGTTTCAATTTTTAGGTTTCACTCTGTGGATAGATGTAGTTGGAACACTAAATCAAACACGGTTTGTGCTAGCTTTTTGAAACTTGAAACAATGAAGTAGTTCTAAGTTCTATCTCTAAGTTTTCTTTTCTCTTGATGTAGCAGTATTCAGAGTCTGGAGAGAAGCACTTTCATTGAAAGGGTTGAAAAGCTTCCAAAAAACAACGATTTCCCAGACATCTCAGCATATGTTTTTTCATCCAATCTTCATGATATCTTCAGGAATTATCAGC
>NC_135322.1:23255623-23352885 GCF_048772815.1 Callospermophilus lateralis | reverse complement strand
GGGGGGGTTCCCTCTACCCATGGTGCAGTGGGAGCTCTCCCCAATATCCCAGTTGGAGGGGGATGTGATGTTGTAGGAGCTCCCCCAACAATCCGGTTTGAGGAGTTTCCAACTAGAGGGGTGCAACCCCTCAACCTTGGGTGCAATGGTTTATGAGCTCCTCTGCTCCCCCAGTTCAATGGGGCTCCCCCCTAGAAGGGAGAGTCCCCTCAACCCTGGGAGTGGTGATAGGTCCCCCCAATACCCCAGTTCAAAGGGGCTCCCCCCTAGAGGGGGGTCCCTTTGAACCTGGGTGTGGTGGGGGTCCCCCTGACACCCTGGTTTGAGAACTATTCCCCATAGAGGGGGATATCCCTCAAACTTGGGTGCGGTAGGAGCTCCACTCAACAACCCAGTGTGAGGGGTCTCCCCCTTGTCCCTGAGTGTGGTGAGTGCTCACCCAAAAATCCTGGTTCTAGGCATCTCCCCCTTAGAGGAGGGTGTCCCCTCGATCCTGGTGGTAGCTCACCCCACACCCCGGTTCGAGGGTTCTCTGCATAGAGGGGTGGGTCCCCTCAATCTGGGGTGCTATGGGAGCTCCCCCAGTCCCCTCGGATCGAGGGGGCTGCGATGGTACATGAACTCCCCCCAACACGTGGGTTCAATGGGTCTCCCCACTACTGGGAGAAGTCTCCTCAACCCTGTGTGAGGTGGGAGGTCCTGATTCAAGGGGTTTCCAACTAGAGGGATGAGTCTCTTTAACCCTGGGTGCGATGGTATACAAGCACCCCCAACACCACGGTTTGAAGGGGCTCCCACCTAGAGGGGTGATTGCCCTCCATCCTGGGTTGAGTGGGAGGTTTGCCTGACACCCCAGTTCGAGGGGACTCCCCCCTAGAGGCGGGAGTCCCCTCAACCCTGGATTCGGAGGGAAGTCCCAAAGACACCCCACTACAGGGGGGAGTCCCATCGACAGTAAGTGTGATGGTATGCGAGCTACACCCAAAACCCAGGTTTGAGGAGTCTCCCCCAGAGAGGGGAAAATCCCCCAACCCTGGGTGCGGTTGGGGGTCCCTATGACACCCTGGTTCGAGGGGTTTCTGCCCTAGAAGGGGGTTGACCACAACCCTGGGTGCGGTGCGAGCTCCCCCCAACACATTGGTTCATGGTGTCTCTGTCCTAGACAGGGTGTCCCCTCTTGCCTGGGTGTGGTGGGAGCTCCCCCCAACATCCGGTTCAAGGGCTCTCTGCCATAGAAAGGGGGTTTGCTTGACCCTGTGTGTGAGTGGTGCTTTCTGCACAACCTTTCCTCCCTAGTGGGGGTCCCCTCTACCTGTGGTGTGGTGGGAGCTCTCCAAGACACTCGGTTCCAGGAGGGTGTGATGGTGTACGAGCTTTCCCTGACATGCCAGTTCAAGGGGGTTCCGACTAGAGGGGTGCATCCCCTCAATCCTGGGTACGATGGTATATGAGCTCCCCCTGACACACTGGTTGGAAGGGGGTCCTCCCTAGAAGGGGGAGTCCCTTCAACCCTGGGTGTGATGAGAGGTTCCCCCGACTCCCTGGTTCGAAGGGGCTCCCCATAGAAGGGGGAGAACCCTCGACCCTGGGTTCAAAGGCAGGTTCCCCTGACACCCCAGTTTGGATGGTCTCTTCTGTAGAGGGGGGGGCGTCCCCTTGACCCTGGGTGCAGTGCGAGATCCCCCTGACACCACGGATCAAGTGGTCTCCCCATAAAGAGGGGAGTAACGTTGATGACACTGTTTTAGAAGGTATAGGAGCTCCCACAGACACCCCGGTTCGAGGGGTCTCCAGCCTAAATGGGAAGTCTCACTGACCCTGGGTGTGGTGGAGGTTTCTTCCAGAAACCCGGTTCCAGGGGTCTACCCCCTAGAGTGGAGAGTCCCGCCGACACTGGGTGCTGTAGAGGGGGGTCCCACCGACACCACAGTTAGAGGGGACTCTTCCCTACAGGGGAGAGTCCCCATGGCCCTGGGTTAGGTGTGCAGGGCCCCCAAACCCTGGTTCAAGGGATCTCCCCACTAGAGGGGGGAGTTCCCCCGACCCTGGGTATGGTGGGTAGAGACCCCTCAACAACCAGTATTGAGGCATCTCCCCCCTAGAGTGGGGAGGACCCTCAACCCTGGGTATGGTGGGGTGGTCCCTCAGACACTTAGGTTCAAGGGGTCTCCCCCCCATAGGGGAGAGTCCCCTTGACACTAGGTGCGATGTTATATGAACTCTCCCCAATACCTTGGTTTGAGGGGTGTCCCATCTAAGGGATATCGTCTTGACCCTGGGTGCCGTGGGAACTCCCCCGGACACCTTGGTTCGAGGGGTCTTTCCCCTAGAGGGCGAGTTCCCTCAACACTGGGTATGGTGGGAGCTCCCCGTGACACCCTCATTCGAGTTGTCTTTCCCCTAGAGGGGGTCCCTTCGACCCTGGGTGCGGTGAAAGCTTCCCCTGACACCCTATTCCAGGGAAGTGTAATGGTGTATGAGCTCCCCCTGACACTCTGATTTGAGGGGTCTCCCCGCTTAGAAGTGGGAGTCCCCTCACCCCTGGTTGTGGATGGCCTCCCTGAAACCCCAGTTCGAGAGGTTTCCCTCTAGAAGGGTGAGTCCCCTCAGCCCTGGGTGTGATGGTATATAAGCTCTCATCAACACCCCAGTTCAAAGGGTCTCCACCCTAGAGGGGAAAGTCTCCTCGACCCTGGGTGCGTTTGGAGCCCCCCAGGCAGGACACCCTGGTTCAGGAGGTTTCCCTCCAACCTGTGAGAGTCCCCTCGAACATGGGTGCGGTGCGAACTCCCCCAACACCCTGGTGGAGGGGTCTCCACCCTAGAGGGGTTGTCCCCTCAATCCTGGGTGTGGTGGGTGCTCCCTCTGACACCCCAGTTCTAGGGGCCTCCACCCTAGAAATGGCAGTCCCCTCAACGCTGGGTGTGGTGAGACCACGCCCCAACACCCCGATTTGAGGAGTCTCTGCCCTAGAGTGGAAGGTCCCCTCGAACCTGGGTGCCATGGGAGCTCCCCCCAACACTCATTTTGAGGGGTCTTTGCCCTATAAGGGGGTCTGTTTAACCCTGGGTGCGGTGGGGGCTTCCCCCACAACCCTGGGTCAAGGGGTCTTCACCCTGGGGGTGATCCCCTCGACTCTGGGTGCAGTGGGAGCTCCCACTAACACTTGGGTTAGAGGGATCTACACCCTAGATGAGGGGTTCCCCTAGAAACTTGGTGCAGTTAGAGTTCCCCCCAAAACCCGGTTCAGGGGCTTACCATAGAGAGTGGGTCTCCTCAACCATGGGTGCAGTGGGAGCTCCCGCCGACACCCTGGTTCGAGGTGTCTCTGCCCTAGATGGGGGTTCCCCTCGATCCTGGGTGTGGTGGAAGCTCCCCCCCAACATCCAGGTTCGAGATTCTCCACCCTACAGGGGAGTTCCCTTGTCCCTAGGTGCGGTGAGAGCTCCCACTGGCACCCCGGCTCAAGGGTCTCTGCCCTAGAGGAGGAGATCCCCTCAACCCAGGTTGTGGTGGGAGCTCCCAAGGACATTATGGTTAGAGGGGTCTCCACCATAGTGGGGGGTCACCTCAACCCAGGGTGCAGCAGTGGGAGCTCCCCCGGACACCTTGGTTCTTGTGGTCTCTGCTTGTGAGTGGGGGGTCCCTCAAACCAGGGTGCAATGAAAGCTCACCGATCCCCAGTTCCAGGGGTCTCCAACTTAGAGGACAGGGTACCATCGACTCCGGGTGCAGTGGGAGCTTCTCCCGACACCCCAGTTCAAGGGGTCTCCACCCTAGAGGAGGAGGTCCCCTCAATCCAGATTGTGGTGGGAGCTCCCAAGGTCATCATGGTTAGAGGGGTCTCCACCCTAGTGGAGGCTCACCTCGACTCTGGGCGCAGTGGGAGCTCCCCCAGACACCTTGGTTCCAGGGGTATCCGCCCCAGAGGAACGGTTACACTTGACCCTGGGTGCAATGGGAGCTCCCAATGTCACCTGGGTTAGTGGGGTCTCCACCCTAGAAGAGGTTTCCATCGACCCTAGGTGCCGTGGGAGCTACCCCCAATGCCCCAAATAGCAGGGTCTCCACCCTATTGAGGGAAGTTCCGTCTGTCCTGGGTGTGGTGGGAACTCACCCAGCCACCTAGATTCGAGGGGTCTCTGCCCTAGAGGTGGATCCCCTCCATCCTGGGTGTGATGGGAGCTCTCCCTGACAACTAGATTCTTGTGGTCTCTGCCTTTGTGTGGAGGGTCCCCTCAAACCAGGGTGCAATAAAAGCTCACTGAAACCCCAGTTCCAGGGGTCTCTGCTCCAGAGGTCAGGGTACCATTGACTCTTCAGTGGAAGCTTCCCTGGACACCCCGGTTGGAGAGGTCTCTGCCCTAGAGGAGGAGGTCCCCTTGACCTGGGTTGTTGTGGGAGCTCCCAAGGACAACCTGGTTAGAGGGTTCTCCACCCTAGTGGGGGATCACCTCAACTCTGTGTGCAGTGTAGTGGTTTCCCAGACACCCTGGTTCAAGGTGTCTCCCCGCTAGGGGTGCGATGTTAAATGAGCTCCCCAGATATCCCGGTTGGAAGGATATCTGCCTAGGGCGAATTGTCTTGACCCTGGTCGCGATAGTATACAAGCTCCCCCCAATGCCCCGGTTCAAGGGTTCTCCCTCCTAGAAGGGGGTTCCCTGGACCCTGGGTACAATGGTATATGAGCTCCCCCGACACCCCGGTTCGAGGGGTCTCCTGCTAGTCGGGGTTGTGATTATATACAAGTTCTGGTTGTGATTATATGCAAGTTCCTCGCAACAACCCGGTTCAAGTGGTCTCCCCACTAGAGGGGGGTGTCAACTCAACCCAGGGTGCAATAGTATATGAACTCCACTGACATCCCGTTTTGAGGAGTCTCCCCCATAGATGGGGGGGTCCCCTCAACCCTGGATGCGATGGTATACAAGCTCACACTGATACCTCTGTTCAAGGGTTCTCCCACCTAGAGGGGGGTCCTCTTGATCTTGGTGTGCTGGGAGCTCCCCCCACACCCCAGTTTGAGGTTTCTCCCCTGAGAGTGGGTAGTCCCCTGCACCCTGGATATAGTGGAGAGGGGTCATTCCGACAACCGGGTTTGAGGCATCTTCCCCTTAGAGGGGGGAGTCCTCTCGACACTGGGTACAGTGGTGGGGGGGGGTTCCACAGCCACTCCAGTTGGCAGAGTCTCCTTCCTAGAGTGAGGAGTCCCCCTGACCCTGGGTGTTTTGGGGGATTTCCCCGACACCCCAGTTTGAGGGGTCTCCCCCAAAGATGGGGGAGTCACCTGACCCTGGGTGTCATGGAGGGGCCCCCTATTCGAGACCCCCCTGGTTCGGGGGGTCTCTTCCCTAGAGGGGGTTTCCCTTTGACCCTGGGTGCAGTGGGAGGTACCTCCGACACAGAGTTTGAGGGGTCTGCCTCCTAGAGAGGGGATTTCCCTCCACCCTCGATGCAGTGGGAGGTCCAACAGACACCCCAGTTTATGGGGTTTCCCCCTAGAGAGGGGAGTACCTTCAACCCGGGGTGTGATGGTGTACGAGCTCCCCCTGATATTCTGGTTCGAGGATCTCCCCACTAGTGTGGAAATTACCCCCGACTCTGGGTGCAGTGGGAGATCCCCCCTGACAACACAGTTTGAGGATTCTCCCCCTTAGAGGGGGAGTCCCCTCAACCCTAGGTGCAATGGGAGGCATTCCCCAGACAACACAGTTTGAAAAGTCTCCCCCCAAGAAGGAGAAGTCCCCTCTCTCTGAGTGCAGGTGGGGGACTTCCCCCTGACATCCCGGTTTGAGGAACCTTTTTCCTAGAGGTGGGAGTCTGCTCGACCCTGGGTGTGGTGGGAGGATCCCCTTGACACCCAGTTAGTTAGTAGTGGGGGAGACCCCTCGACCTAGGTGTGGTGTTGGGTTCCCTGACAGCCCAATTCGAGGGGTCTCGCCCCAGATGGGTGGCCACCTCGACTCTGGGTGCGGTTGGGCTCCCCAGACACCACGGTTCAAGGGTTCTTTCCCCTTTTGGGGGTGTTCCCTCGACTCTGGGTGCTGTGGGAGCTCACCCCGATACCCCGGTTTGCGAGTTCACCCCATATATGGGGTTGTCCCCTCGAACCTTGGTGTGGAAGGAGCTCCCCACGACACCCCGGTTCAAGGGGTCTTCACCCTAGAGTGGGTGTCCCTTCGACCTTGGGTACGATGGTATAGGAACCCCAGTTCGAGGGGTCTCCTCCGTAGAGGGGGTCTCCTCAACACTTGAGTGGTAGCTCTCTTTGCACCCCAGCTTGAGGTGTCTGCCCTTGAGAGGAGGGAGCCCCGCAACTTTGGGTGCAGTGGGTGGGTCCTCCTGACACGTCCTTTCAGTGGTCTCCTCTCTAGAGTGGGGAGTCCCCTCATTCCTGGATGTAGTGGGGGTCCCCTCGACACCCCAGTTTGGATGATCTCCTCCTACATGGAGGAGTCCCATCTATACTGGGTGCGATTGTATATGACCTCCTCCTGACAACCCAGTCCGAGGAGTCTCCACCCTAGAGAGGTAAGCCCCTGGGTGCAGTGAGGGTTCCCCCTGAACCCTGGTTCTCCCCCCTAGAGAAAAGCCCCTGGGTGTGGTGGGGGGGGTCCCCCCAACAAGCTGGTTCAAGGGTTCTCCCCGTAGAGGGGAAAGTGCACTAGGCTCTGTGTGCTGTAGGGGAGGCATCCCCCCAACACCCCGGTGCAAGATGTCTCCCCGTAGAGGGCGGAGTCCACTCAAACGTGGTGCAGAGGGGGGTCCCCAAGACATCCCAGTTCTTGGAGTCTCACCCTTAAATGGGGGAGAGCCCTCGACCTGGGTGTTTTAGGGTGATTCTCCCAACTCCCCGGTTCAAGGGGTCTCCCCCCCTACGTGGGGAGAGTCCCATCAACCATTGTGGGAATGGGGTCCCATGACACCCCGGTTCAAGAAGTCTCCCCCATATAAAGGGGAAGTCACCTTGATCCTGGGTGTGGTGTGGTTCCCCCCGACCCCCATTCGAGTTTGTCTCCCCTATTGGGGGGGAAGTCCTCTCATATCTGGGTATAGTGGGGGCTTCCCCTCGACACAAATTTTGAAGGGTCTTCCCCCTAAAGGTGGGGTATACCCTAGATTCCTTGGTACAGAGGGTGGACCCCCAACATACTGGTTCAATTCAGGGGTATCCCCCTAGAGATATGAGTCCTCTGGACCCTGGGTGCTATAGTATAAGAGCTCCCCATAACACCTTGGTTGGAGGAGTCTTTCCCTAGAGTGTGGGTCCGCCTGACGTGGGTGTGGTGGGAGCTTCCCCCAACATCCTAGTTCAAGGTGTCTTTTCCCCGAGAGGGGGAGGTCCCCTCAACCTGGGTGTGGTAAAAGTTTCCCACTACACCCCAGTTTCAGGGGGCGCATGGTGTATGAGCTCCCCGTGACACTCTGATTCAAGGAGTCTTCCCCCTTTGAGGTGGGAGCCCCCCTTGACTCTGGTTGTAGTGGGAGGTCTTCCCAAAACCTCCGTTCAAAAGGTTTCCCCTAGAGGGATAAGTCCCCTCAACCCTGATTGTGATAATATACGATCTCCTCCCGACACTCCTATTTGAAGGCTCTCCACCCTAAGGGGAGGTCTTCTCGACACTGGGTCGTTTGGAGCTCCCCAGGACACCCAGGTTCAGGAGAGTTTCCCTACAACATGTGGGAGTCTCATCTAACATGGGTGCGGTGCGAGCTCTCCTCGACACCCTGGTTCGAGGGGTTTCCACCCTAGAGGGTGTGTTCCCTCAACCCTGGGCATGGTAGGAGTTCCGCCTGACACTTCAGTTTGAGGGGTCTCGCCCTAGAATGGAAGGTGCCCTCGACCTTGGGTGCCGTGGGAGCTCCCCCCGACATCCGTTTCGAGGGGTTCCGCCCAAGAGTGGGTAGTTCGCTTGACCCTGGATGCGGTGGGTGTTTCTGCCACAACCCTGGGTCGAGGGGTCTTCGCACTAGGGGTGGTCCCCTCGACCCTGGGTGCAGTGGGAGCTCCCATTGACATCTGGTTTAGAGGGGTCTCTGCCCTAGATGGCAGTTCCCCTCCAAACTGGGTGCAGTGGGAGCTCCCCCAAAACCGCGGTTTGAGGGGTCTTTTTCATAGACAGAGTGTCTCATCAACCATGGGTGCGGTGGGAGCTGGATCGAGGGAACTCCACCCTAGATGATGGGGTACCTTCGATCCTGGGTGTGATGGGCACTCCCAACAACACCCAGTTAGCAGGGTCTCTGTCCTAGTGTGGGGGGGGTCCCCTCGACCCTAGGTGTGGTTGCAGCTACCCCCCAATGCCCAGGTTCATGGGGTTTCCAATTTGGGGGGAATTCCTGTCAATCCTGGGTGTGTTGGGAACTCCCTTTTTTACCCCAGTTCAAGGGTCTCCGCCCTAGAGGGGGGGGATCCTCTCGATCCTGGGTGCAGTGGGAGCTCCCTCTGACAACTTGGTTTGTGTGGTCTCTGCCTTTGAGTGGAGGCTCCCCTAGAACCAGGTTGTGGTGAAAGTTCCCCCCGACACGTAGGTTCAAGGGGTCTCCACCCCAGAGGGGAGGATACCATCGACTCTGGGTGCTGTGGGAGCTTCCCCCGATACCCCAGTATAAGGGGTCTCCCCCCTAAAGCAAGTGTCTTCTCGACCCTTGGTGCAGTGGGACCTCCCCAAGCACTCCAGTTTGAGGGGTCTCTGCCTAGAGGGGTGTCCCCTCGACCCTGGGATCAGAAGCTTCCCCTGACACTCTGGTTCGTGGGGTCTCTGCCCTAAAGAGGGTTCCCCTCAACCATGGGTGCAGTAGGAGTTTCCCCCGACACCCCAATTCTAGGGTCTCTGCCCTAAAGGGGGATCCACTCAAACATGGGTGTGGTGTGAGTTCCCCAATACCTTGGTTCGAGGCGCTCCACCCAAAAGAGGGGGTCCCTCGACCCTGGGTGCAATGGTAGCTCCCCCCAACACCCTGGTTGAGGCATCTCTGCCCTAGAGGGTGGGGTCCCCTTGACCCTGGATGCAGTGGGAGCTCCACCTGACACCCCGTTTAGTGGTTTCACCGTGCCAGAGAGGGGGTCCCTCAACTCGGTGTGGTGAGATTTCCCCGACACCCTGGTTAGAGAGGTCTGTGCCCTAGAGTGGGGGGTACCCTTATCTTGGGTGCAGTGGTAGCCCCCTGACACCCAGGTTTGAGGGGTCTCTACTCTGGACTGAGGGTCCCCTTGGCTCTGGGTTCTGTGGGAGCTCCCCCAGACATCCTGGAATGAGAGGTTTCTGCCCTAGGCGTGGGTGCCCTGGACCCTGGGTGCAGTGGGAGCTCCACCAATACCCCAGTTCATGGTGTCTCTGTCCTAGAGTGGGGTCTCCTAGACACTGTGTTCCATTGTAAAAGAGTTCCTTCCGACACACAGTTTGAGGGGTCTCCCACTTAGGGGGATCCCCACGACCCTGAATGTGATGGCATATGAACTCCCCCGACTCCCAGGTTTGAGGAGCCTGCCACCTAGAGGGAGGCTTTTCTTGACCCTGGGTACGATCTTATATGAGCTCCCCCGACAGTCCAGATCGAGGGATCACGCCCTTAGTGTGGGGTCCCCTCGGCCCTGGGTGTGGTGGGAGCTCCATCTGACACACCATTTTCATGGTCTCTCCACCCTAAAGGGGGAGTCCCCTCGATTCTGGGTGTGGTGAAAGTTCCCCCAGACACCCCAGTTTGAGTGGTCTCCACCTTAGATTGAGGGGTGCCCTCGACCCTGGGTGTGGTGGGAGCCCCTCTGACACCCTGGTTTGAGGGGTCTCTGCCCAAGATTGAGGGGTCCCCTTAGTCCTGGGTACTATGGGAGCTCCCCCCAACACCCAGATCGAGGGTGCCTGCCCTAGTGGGGGTGTTCCCTGGATGCTGGGTGCGGTGGGAGCTCCCTGCAACAGCCCATTTCTAGATGTCTCCGCCCTAGAGGGTGGATGTGTTGGGTGCTCCTCCGAACATCCCAGTTTGCAGTGTCTGTACCCTAGAGAAGGGGTCCCTCGACACTAGACTGGGTGGGAGCTACCCCCATTACCCTGGTTCAAGGAGTTTCCCCTCTATACTGGGGGTCACCTCCACTCTGGGTGTGGTGGGATCTCTCACCAACACCCAGTTCGAGGTGTCTTTTCCCTAAAGGGGGTTCCCTCTCCCCAACATCCCAGTTCAAGGGGGGTGCAATGGTGTACGAGCTCCCCCTGACAACCCGGTTCGATGGGTTTCCCACTAGAGGGGAGCTACTCGCAACACCCCAGTTTGAGGAATCTCCCCACTAGAGGGGGAAATACCCTCCAACCTGGGTGCGGTGGGAGTTTCCCCCCCCAACACCATGGTAAAAGGGGTCTCTGCCCGAGATCAGGATTCCTCTTGACCCTAAGTGCGGTGGGAGCTCCCCCCAATGCCCCAGTTGGCAGGGTCTCTGCTTTTCGGGGAGGTTCTCTCATTTCTGGGTGTGGTGGGAACTCCCTCCACCATCCCGGTTCAAGGGTTCTCCCCTCTAGCAGGGGGGTACAACCTCAACCCTGGGTGCAGTGGGAGCTACCAAAGACACCCCAGTTCAAGGGGTGTCCACACTAGAGGGGGGATCCCCTCGACCCTGGGTGTGGTGGGAGCTCACCCTGACACCTTGGTTAGAGGGTTCTCTTCCCTAGAGGGGGGTCTCCTTAATATGGGATGTGGAGGTGGCTCCCCTCGACACCCCAGTCTGAGAGTTCTCCCCCCTAGTGAGGATTGTTCCCTTGACTATTTCCGCAGTGAGAACTCCCCACGACATCCCATTCGAGGGATCTCCCTTCTAGAGGGTGCGTACCCTCAACCCCTGATACCCAGTTCAAAGGGTCTATGCCCTAGTGGGGTGGGCCCCTTGAACCTGAGTGTAGTGGGAGCTCCCTCTGACACACCTATTCAAGTGGTCTTTGCCATAGAGGAGGGTTCCCCCAACCATGGGTGTGGTGGGAGCTCCCCCTGACACCCTGGTTCAAGGGGTCTCTGCCTAGTTCGGTGGGTACACTCAACCTGGGGTGCATTGGGAGCTTTCCCCAACACCCTGGTTCAAATGGTCTCTGCACTAAAGAAGGGTTCCCACGACTGTAGGAGAGGAGGGTTCACCCCCTGAAATCCCAGTTCGAGGGGTCTCCACCCTAGAGGTGGGAGTCCTCTCGACCTTGGGTGCAGAGTTAGCTACCCCCCGACACCTTGGTTCAAGGGTCTCCTCCCTAGAGGGGCGTTCCTCCGACACTGGGTGCAGTGGGAGCTCCCAATGAGGCCCCAGTTCGCAGGGTCACCGCCAGGAATCTGGAATCCCCTTGAACCTGGGTGAGCGGGAGCTCTCCCCGCCACCCCGGTTCGAAGGGTCTCTTCCATAGAAAGGGGGTCCCTCAACCCTGGGTGTGGTGGGAGCTCCCCCCGACACCCTGATTTGAGAGGTCACCGCCTAGAGTGGGGGTCTCCTCACCTGGGTATGGTGGCAGTTCCTCCCAACACCCCAGTTTGAGGGTCTCCGCCCTAGAGGAAGGTGTCCCCATGACCCTGGGTGAGATGGGAGCTCACCCCGACACACCAGTTCACGAGCTCTCCACCCTTTGGACGGTACTCCCTTGATACTTTGGTGGGGCGGGATGTCCCCCGACATCCTGGTTCGAGGGTTTCCACTACAGGGTTGTGTCCTCTCAACCCTGGATGTGATGGTATAGGAGCTTTTTCCTACACCCCGGTAAAAGGGGGCTCCCCCCCAAAATGGGGTGCCCTTGATGCTGGGTGTGGTGATAGATCTCATGATACCCAGGTTTGAGGGGTCTCCCCCTAGAGGGGGGAGTTCCCTCGACCCTGGGTTTGGAGAGTCATCCCCCCAACACTCCAATTTGGATGTTCTCCTTTCTAGATGGGAGTTCCCTTGAACCTGTGTGCGGTGGGAGGTCTCCCCGACACCCTGGTTTGAATATCCTCCCCCTAAAAGGAAGAGTCTCTTTGATACTGGGTGCTATGGTATACGAGCTCCCACTGAAACCCAGGTTCGAGAGTTTCCCGCTTAGAGGGGTATCCCCTCAACCCTGGGTTCAGTGGGGTTTGTCCCCCGAACACTTTGGTTTGTGGGGTCTCCCCCATACAGATGGGAGTTACCCCCACCCTGGGTGCAGTGTGGGTGTCACCCCAACTCCCTAGTTCAGTTGGTCTTCTCCCTAGAGGGGGGAGTCCCCAAACACTGGGTATAGTGGGGGTGTCACCCGACACCCAAGTTCGAAGGATCGCTCCATTAGTGGTGGGAGACCCTCAAGGATGGGTGCGGTAGTGGGGGCCCCAACACACCAGTTCAGGGGTCTACCCCATAGAGGGGCGGTCCCCTCGACCCTGGGTCAGAGGGGGCTCTCCCCGACATCCCAGTTTGAAGGTTCTCCCCCCAAGTGGGGGGCGTCCCCTTGACCCTAGGTGCAGTTGGAGCTTCTCCCGACACCCCGTTTTGAGGGTTCTCTCCCCTTGAGGGGCTTCCCCTCATCCATGGATCAGAGGGTGCTCCCCCCGACACCCCAGTTAGAGGAATCTCCCCACTAAGGGGAGTGTTGCCACAACCCTGGGCGCTTTGGGAGCTCCCCACAACAACCCATTCAAAGGTTTTCCCCCCTAGGAGTTGTATCGCCTCCACCCTGGGTGCAGTGGGAGCTCCCCTCGACACCCAGTTCGAGGGGTTTCCGCCCTAGAGGGGCGATATCCCTTGACCCAGGGACAGTGAGAGCTCCCCCTGACAACCCGGTTCAAGGGTTCTACCCCCTAGAGGAGTGTTCCCTAGACCTGGCTCCGGCAGGAGCTACCTACAACACCCAAATTCAGGGTGTCTTCGCCTAGAGGGGGGTCCCCTCAACTCTGGGTGTGGTGGGTGCTCCAGCCAACACCTTGGATTGAGGGGTCTTTCCCCTAGAGGGCAGGTCCCCTCCACACTGGGAGTGGTGGGAACTCCCCGCCAACACCCTCATTCGAGGTGTCTTTCCCCTAAAGGGGTTGTCCCCTCGACCCTGGGTGCAGTAAGAGCTTCCCCCGACACCCCGTTCCAGGGAAGTGCGATAGTGTACCAGCTCCCCCAGCACTCTGATTTGAGGGGTCTCTCCCCTTAGAAGTGGGAGTCCCCTCGACCCTGGTTGTAGTGGGAGGTCTCCCTAAAACCCCAGTTTGAGGAGATTCCCCCTAGAGGGGTGAATCCCCTCAACCCTGGGTGCAATGGTATACGAGCTTCCCCCCAACACCCCATTTTGAAGGGTCTCCCCTTAGAGGGGGTAGTCTCCTCAACCCTGGGTGCGTTCAGAGCTCCCCAGGGCACCCTGGTTCAGGAGGTTTCCCTAATATGAGGGAGTCCACTTGAACATTGGTGTGGGTGAAGGGCTTCCTCCTGAATCTCGGTTCATGAAATCTCCTTCCTAGACGTGGGAGTCCCCTCGACCCTGAGTGTGGTGGAAGGGTCCCCCTGACACCCCAGTTCATGGTTGGGGAGACCCCTTGACCTGGTGTGTGATGTTGGGTCTCCCTGACTGCCCAGTTCGAGGGTCTCCTTCCTACTGTGGGAGAGTCACATTGACCCTGGAAGTGAAGAGTGGTCCCCATGACACCCCGGTTTGAGGGGTCTCCCCCTTACGAAGGGGAGTTGCCTCGATGCCTGTTCGAGGAGTCTCTTCCCTAGAGTGGGGAGTTCTTCCAACCCTGTGTGTGGTGGGAGGGGCCCCTTGACACCCCAATTCAAGGGGTCTACCCTCAGACGAGTGGTCACTTTGACCCTGGGTGAGGAGAGGGCTCCCCCCGACACCCAGTTCAAGGGTTCTCTCCCCTTTTGAGGGGTGTATCCTCGACATTGGGTGCAGTGGGAGTTTCCCCTAACACCTCGGTTCAAGGGTTCACCCCGTAGAGGGGGTGGTCTCCTCTAACCTTGGTGCTGGGAGCTCCCCCTGACACCCCAATTCGAGGGTTCTATCCACTACTGGTGGGTCCCTTGATCCTGGGTGTGGTGGGACCTCCCCCCCGACATACTGGTTCGAGGCTTTAACCCAGTACTGGGGGAGGGTTCCCTCAACTCTATGTGTGGTGAGAGCTCCACCTGACACCCCGGATCGAGAGTTCTCACCTCTAGAGTGGGGATCCACTCCATCCTGGGTGCAGTGGGACTCCTTGACACCCCTGATTGAGGGGTCTCCCCCATAAAGGAGGTGTCCCTTCAACTCTGGATGCTGTGGGAGCTCCCTAGAGAGGGGGTCCCCTCGATACTGGGTGGGGTGGAGCCCACCCTGACATCCTGGTTTGATGAATCTCACCCTAAACTTGGGGTCCTCTTGACCCTGGGTGCAGTGGGAGCTCTAACTGACATCCCAATTTGAGGGGTCTTTGCCCTAATGGAAGGGTGCCCTCTACCTGGGTGCAGTGGAAGCTCTCCCCGACATCCCAGTTCGAAGGGGTGTGATGGTGCACCAGCTCTACTTGACACCCCAATTTGAGGAGTTTCCCACAAAAGGGGTGTGTCCCCTCAACCCTGGGTGTGATAGTATATGAGCTCCCCCGACCCCCCAGTTCAAAGGGGCTCCCCCCAGAGGGTGGAGTGCCCTCAACCCTGGGAGTGGTGAGAGGTCCCCCCATCACCCTGGTTCAAAGGGGCTCCCCCCTAGAGGGGGGATTCCCTTCGACCCTGGGTGTGGTGGGGTCCCCCTGTCACCCCGGTTAGAGAAATCTCCCCCCTAGAGGGGGAGGCCCCTCTACTGTGGATGTGGTGGTGAGATCCCCTTAATCTCTGGTTTGAATGATCTTTCCCCTAGATGGGGGTTCCCCTCGAACTTGGGTGCTGTGGGAGCACCCCAGAACCCCCGTGTGAGGGGTCTCCCACTTCAAAAGGGGGGCCCTTGACCCTGGGTAGGGTGGGTGCTCACCCCAATACCCCGGTTCCAGGTGTATCCCCCCTAGAGGAAGAAGTCCCGTTGACCCTGGGTTCAGTGGCAGCTCTCCTCGACACCTTGGATCAAGTGGTCTCCGACATAGAGGGTTGGGTTCCTTTGACCCGGGGTGCTGTGGGAACTCCCCCTGACACCCCAGTTTGAGGGTTCTCCCCCTAGAGGGGGAAGTTCCCTCAACCCTGGGTGTGGTGGGAGGTCCCACCGACACCCCAGTTCAAGGGGTTTCCCTCTAGAGGGGTGAGTGCCTTCAACCCTGGGTGCGAAGGTATCCAAGCTCCCACGGATACCCCAGTATAAAGGGGCTTCCCCCTAGAGGGTGAGTACACACAACCCTGGGTTCTGTGGGAGGTTTTCTTGACACCCCGGTTTGAGGGGTCTCCCCCCTAGAGGCAGGAGTCTCCTCGACCTTGGATTCATAGGGAGGTCCCCGATACCCCGGTTTGGATGGTCACCCCCTACAGAGGGGGAGTCTCATCGACAATGAGTGTGATGGTATATGGGCTACTCATAACACCCCAGTTCAAAGTGTCTACCACGAGAGCGGAGAGTCCCCTGGACCCTGGGTACAGTGGAGGGGGGTCACCCCAATATCCCAGTTCTTGGCAATTCCCCCTAGAAGGGGAAGTCCCCTCAACCCTGGGTTCGGCAGAGGAGGACCCCCGACATCATGGTTTGAGGGGTTTCATTCCTAGAGGGGAGTCCCCTCGATCCTGGGTGTGGTGGGGTGGTCTCCTGGACACCCCGTTTCAAGGGGTCTTTCCCCTAATGAGGGAGTCCTTTCAACCCTGGGTGCAGTGGGGAGGTCCCCTCAACACCTTGGTTTGAGGAATCTCTTCCCCAGAGGGTGGATACCTCTCGATCCTGGGTGCGATGGGATGGTTCCCCTACATCCAGGTTGGAGGGGTCTTTCCCCTAGAGGGGGAAGTCCCCTCGACCCTGGGTGCCGTGGGTGCTCACCCTGACACCCTGGTTCAAGTGGTCTCTTCCCTAGAGGGGGGAGTCCCCTCAACCCTGGGTGTTTTGGTGGGTCCCCTCTACAACCGAGTTCAAGTGGTCTCTTCCCTAGAGGGGGGAGTCCCCTCAACCCTGGGTGTTTTGGTGGGTCCCCCCTACAACCCAGTTCGCCTAGAGGGGGAAGTCCCCTCAACCCTGAGTGTGGTGGGAGCTCACCCTGACACCCTGGTTCGAAGGGACTCTGCCATAGATGTGTGGGTCCCCTTGACCTGGGGTGCTGTGGGAGGTCTCGCCCACACCTCGGATCCAGGGCCTGCGATGGTATAGGAGCTCCCCATGACACCTGGTTCGAGTGTTCTCCCCCCTAGACGGGGGAGTCCCCTCAACCCTAGGTGCTGTGGGAGGTCCCACTGACACCCTGGTTCAAGGAGTTTCCCACTAGAAGGGTGAGTCCCTTCAACACTAGGTGCTATGGATACAAGCTCCCCCCAGACACCCCGATTGGAAGGGACTCCCCACTAGAGGTGTGAGTGCCCTTGACCCTGGGTTTGGTGGGAGGTTTGCCCAACACCCTTGTTTGAGGAGTCTCCGCCCTAGTTGGAGGGTCTTCTCGACCCTGAGTGTGGTAGGAGCTCCCCAACCCTAGGTGTGATGAGAATTCCCCCCGAATTCCTGGTTCACAGGGTCTCCGCCCTTTTGAGAAGGTCTGCTCCATCCTGGGAGCTGTGGGTACTCCCCCTGCCACCCCAGTTCGAAGGGTCTTCCCCGTAGTTGTAGTTGGGAGTATCATTGACCCTGGGTGCAGTGGGAGCTCCCAAAGACACCCCAGTTCGAGGGGTATCAGCACTAGAGTGTGGTCCCCTCGACCCTGAGTGCAGTGGGAGTTCCCCCTGGCACTCCAGTTCAAGGGGTCTCTGCCCAAGAGGGATTTTACCACAACCCTGGGTGTGGTAGGAGCTCCCCCCAACACCCCAGTTTATGGTGTCTCTTTCCTAGTGGGAGGGACCCCCTTGACACTGTGTGGGGTGGGCGCTCTCCCTGACACCCCAGTTTGAGGGGTCTTCATCTCAGAAGGGTGTTTCCCTGACCCTGGCTATGGTGGGAAGGTTCCCCCCGACACCTGATAGAGGCATCTCTCCCCTAGAGGGGGAGTCCCCTTGATCCTAGGTGCGGTGTTGTGGCCCACCCGACTCCCCAGTTTGAGGAGTCTCCCCATATGTGTTAGAGTCCCATTGACCATGGTGCAGAGAGGGGTCCCAAGACATCCCGGTTTGAGAAATCTCCACCCTACTGAATGGGAGTCACCTTGACCCTGGGTGCACTGCCGGTTTTTCCTGCCCCTCCCTCTTTGAGTGGTCCCCTGGGGGGTGAGTCTTCTGGAACCTGAGTATGGTGGGGGATCTCCAAAACACCCAGTTTGAGGGATCTCCCCCTATGGGTGGGGAGTCCCTCAACCCTTGAGTGCAGTGGGTGGATCCCCAACACTCCAGTTCGAGAAGTTATTTCCCTAGAGAGGTGAGTCTCCTCGACCCTGAGAGCCATGGTATACGAGCTCGCCCCAACACCCTAGTTCTAGGGATTTCCACCCAAGATGGGGGAGCACTCCCGATACTGGTAGCAGGGTGTTCCCCCCGATACACGGGTCAGAGGAGACTCACCCCTAGAGAGGGGAGCGCCCCCAACATTAGGTGCAGTGAGGTGTCCCCCCGACACCCCATTTTGAAAAAAGTCCCCTTAAACAAGGGTGGAAAGGTATACAAGCTCCCCCTGACACACCGGTTTGAGGGGTCTCCCCGGTACAGTAGGGAGTCCCCTCCACACTGGATGTGATGGTATACAAGCTCCCCCCAACATCCTTTTTCAAGGGTTCTCCCACCTAAAGGGGGGGTCTCGTGGACTCTGGGTGCAGTGGGAGCTCCCCCTGACAACCCAGTTCGAGGGTTCTACCCGCTAGAGGGGGGGGTCCTTTCAACCCTGGATTCAGTGCAAGCTCCTGCAGATA
Organism: Callospermophilus lateralis; assembly: GCF_048772815.1. Lineage (NCBI taxonomy): Eukaryota > Metazoa > Chordata > Mammalia > Rodentia > Sciuridae > Callospermophilus > Callospermophilus lateralis. The sequence goes on along the minus strand of NC_135322.1, from coordinate 23,334,996 downwards.
CTCCAGTTTGAGGGCTCTCCTTCCTACAGGAGGATCCCCTTGACCCTTGGTGCGGTGAAAGCTCCTCTGACACCTTGAATCGAGGATTCTTCCACCTGGGGGGGTTGCCTCTACTCCGGTGTGGTAGCTCCCCCCGTCACCCTGGTTTGAGGGTTCTCCCCCTAGAGGGGGGATCCCCTCGACCCTGGGTGCAGTGGGAGCTCCCACCAGCACCCAGGTTCGAGGTTTCTCTTCCCTAGAGGGGGGGAGTCACATCAATCCTGTGTGTGGAGGGGTTTCCCCCTTCACCCCAGTTTGAGGGTTCTCCCCACTAGTGAGGAGGGTTTCCTCAACCTTGGGTGTGGTGGAGGCTCCCCACGACACCCCATTCAAGGGTTCTCCCCCCTAGAGGTTGATTACCCTCAATGCTAGGTGCACTGGGAGCTCCCGCGGACACCCGGTTCGAGGGGTCTCCGCCCTAGACAGGGGTGCCCCTTTGGTCCTTTGTGCTATGGGAGGTCCCCGCAACACCTGGTTTGAGGGAATTCTTCCCTAGAGGGAGGGGTACACTCGACACTGGGTTTGTTGGTAGCTCCCCCTGACACAACATTCCAGGGGTCTCCACCATAAAGGAGGATTCCTCTGGAACCTGGGTACAGTGGGAGCTCCCCAGGACACCTCGGTTCAAGGGGTCTCTGCGTTAGCAGGTGGGTCCCCTCGACCTTGGATGTGATAGGCAGCTACCACCGATACCCCAGTTAGCAGAGTCGCAGCCCTAGTTGGGGGGGGTCCCCCCAACCCTAGGTGTGGTGGGAGCTCCACCCAATGCCCTGGTTTGCGGGGTCTCTGCCCTATTGGTGTAGGTCTCCTCAATTTTGGGTGTGGTGGGAACTCCCTCCACCACCCCGTTTAGAAGGGTCTCCCCTCTAGTGGGGGGTCCCCTCGACCATGGGTGCAGTGGGAGTTCCCCTCACACCCCAGTTTGAGGGGAGTCTTCCATAGAGGGGATTCCCCTCAATCCTGGGTGTGGTGGGAGCTTCCAATGACACCCCAATTCAAGAGGTCTCCATCCTAGAGTGGAAGATCAATGAGACCCTGGGTGTGGTGGGAGCTTCACACAACACCCCGGTTCACGGTGTCTCTGCCCTAGAGGGTGTCTCCTCAACACTGGGTGGGGTGGGTGCTCTCTTCAAAACCCTGGTTCGATGGGTCTTTTCCTTAGCGGGGGTACCCTCTACTTGGGGTGCAGTGGGAACTCTCCTGGACACCATGGTTGGAGGGGGGTGCGATAGTGTACGAACTCCACACACACACACACCAGTTCGAGGGGTTTCTCACTAGAGGGGTGTGTCCTCTCAACCCTGGTGCGATGGTATACGAGCTCCCCCTGACACCCCAGTTTGAGGGGTCTCACCCCAATCCTGGGTACAGTGCAGGTGGATCCCCCCGACACCATGGTTAGAGTGGACTCTTTCCTAGAGGGGGGAGTCACCCAGACCCTGGGTGTAGTGGGGGACCCCGACACCCTGGTTTGAGGGATCTCCCCAGTGGAGGGGGGAGTCCCCCCAACCCTGGGTGTGGTGGAGAGGATCCTCTGACACCCTGGTTCCAGGCACCTCCCCCTAGAAGAGGGAGTACCCTCCACACTGGATGCAGTGGGTGGGGTCCACTGACACCACATTGGAGAGGTCTCCTTCCTAGAGGGGGGAGTACCTTGACCCTAGATGCAGTGGGGGGTTCCCCCAACACCCAAGTTTGAGGGGTATCCCTCATAGAGGGGGGAGTCCTCTGACCCTGGGTGCATTGGGAGGGTCCCCCTGACACCTTGGTTCAAGGGGTCTCCCCCGTAGGGGGGAATACCCTTGACCCTGGGTATGATTTTATATGAACTCCCCCCGACACCCCAGTTCTAGGAGTCTCCCGCTTGGGGGGGTCAACTTGACCCTGGGTGCAATGGTATACGAGCTCCCCCGACACCTTGGATCAAAGGGTCTCCCCCCTAGAGGGGGGGTTCCCTCGACCCTGGGCAGATGGTATGCAAGCTCCCCCTGACACACTGGTTCGAAAAGTCTACCGCCTAGGGTGGGTCAACTAGAGCCTGGGTGTGATTGTATACGAACTCTCCCTGACACACCAGTTCGAGGGGTCTCCCCCCTAGAGGGGGGGTCTTCTTGACCCTGGGGGCAATTGTAGAGAATCAGATGTAACTGTGTTACTATTACTGTCCTTGATGGAGTCTGCCTGCAAATGGGACATTCTGTCAAGGTATAGATAGGTAACAGCGGACATGCTTGAAAACCAGGTGTCTGCTGTCCTTGGGAGGGCCTACTTGCAAACGAGAGGCTCCTTCAAGGTTTAGATAAGGTAACAGCGGACATGCTTGAAAACGAGGTGTCTGCTTTCCTTGGGAGGACTTGCCTGCAAACGGGATGTTCTGCCAAGTGGGCTAGGAGGGCGCTGAGAAAAATTTTATTATTTGTTCTTAACAAAGAGCAGAGCTCAACATACTCCGGCCAAGAATAGATTAGCCATGAGAAGCGGGTCACTTCTGATTAGAAAGTAAAACTTCTGTATGCTGCGTTTAATTAGCTGAAAGACCTGATTTATTGATGTTGGAAGGCTGCCTTCTTTGTTCACAATACTATAAAAAGATTGCTTGTACACAATAAAGGACTTTTTTTCTGCTGCTGCTTTGCTTGCTCTGCCCCTTCTTTTTTTTTCCCATGCTGACCTGCAAGTGAATTACTGCAACAGGCAATGGTATATGAGCTCCCCCGAGACCCCATTTCGGAGGGTCTCAATAGAGGGGGGTCCACTCGACTCTGGGTGCGATGGAAGGTCCCACTGACACCCCAGTTCAATGGGTTTGGCCCTAAAGGGGGGAGTCCCTTCAACCCTGGGTGTGATGGTATAGGAGCTCCCACCAACACCCGGATTCAAGGAGTCTCCCCCCTAGATGGAAAATTCCCCCGACCTTGGGTTTGGTGGGGGGTCCCCCCAACACCCCATGTTGAGGGGTCTCCCCCTTAGAGGGGGTGTACCCTCAACCCTGGGTGCAGTGGGGGATAGCCCCCCACAAACACAGTTCAAAAAGTCTCCCCTCTAGAAGGGAGAGTCCCCTCGACCCTAGGTGCGGATGAGGGGCCTCCCCCAACACCACGGTTCAAGGAATCTTCCTGAAGGTGGAAGTCCTTTCGACCCTGGGTGTGGTGGGAGGCTCCCCTGACATTCCGGTTTGTGGGTTCTCTCCCCTAAGGGAGACCATTCGACCCGGGTGTGGTGTAGGTTCCCCCTGACAGCCCAGTTCGAGGGGTCTCCTTCCTACAGGGAGAGAGTCCCATCGACCCTGAGTGTGAAAGGTGTTCCCCTGACACCCCGGTTCAAGGAGTCTCCCCCATACAAAGGGGAGTTACCATGTCCCTGGGTGTGGTGGGGGGTCCCCCAACACCTGGTTTGAGGGGTCTTCCCCCAGAGGGGTGGTCCCCTTGACCGTGGGTGTGGAGGGGCCTCCCCTGGACACCCAAGTTCAAGGGTTCTCCCCCCTTGTGGGGTGTCCCCTCAACTCTGGGTGCAGTGGGAGCTCCCCCAGACACCCTGGTTCAAGGGTTTTACCCCCTAGAGGGGGCGACATGGCAACCCTGGGTGTGGAGGGAGCTCCCCCCGACACCCATTTTGAGGGTTCAACCCGTAGAGGGGGTGGTCCCCACGACCCTGGGTGCAGCAGGAGCTCCCCCGACACCACACCCCAATTCGAGAGGTCTTTGCTCTAGGTTGGGAGTCCCCTCAACCCTGGGTACAGTGGGGGCATCCCCCGATACATTAGTTTGAGGGTCTCCCCACTAGAGAAGGATCCCCTTGACACTGAGTGCGGTGGGAGCTACCTCCGACACCCCAGTTTGACGGGTCTCTGCCCTAGAAGGGGGATCCCCTCAACCCTGGTTGCATTGAGAGCTTCCTCCAAAACCCCAGTTAGAGGGGGGTCTCTGCCCTAAAGGGAGGTCCCATCAAACATGGGTGTGGTGTGAGTTCTACCCGACACCTGGGTTCGAGGGTGCTCCTCCCTAGAGAGGGGGATCCCCTCAACCCTGGGTGTGATGATAGGTCCCCCCGATGCCCTGGTTCAAGGGGTCCCCACCCTAGAGGGTGGGGTGCCCTTGACCCTGGATGCAGTGGGAGCCCCCCCCGCGACACCCCTGGTTGAAGGTTCTCCACCCTAGAGTGTGGGTACCCTTGACCCTGGGTGCAGTGGGAGCTCCCCCTTATGCCCTGGTTCAAGGGGAGTCTGCCCTACAGGGGGGTACCCTGGGTGCAGTGGGAGTACCAATGACACCCTGATTTGAGGGGTCTCTGCCCTAGAGGTGGAGGTCACTGCAACCCTGGGTGTTTTGGGAGCTCCCCTCAACACCCCAGCTTGTGAAATCTCTGCCCTAGAGAGGTGTCCCTTTGACACTGGGTGGGGTTGGAGCTCCCCCAGACACCCCAGTTTGAGGAGTCTCCACCCTATACTGTGGGTTCCCTCAACCTTAGGTGTAGTGGAATCTCCCCGACACCCCGGTTCAAGGATTTTACCCCCTTGAGGGGGCATCCCCTCAACCCTAGGTGCAGAGGAACCTCCCCCAGAAACCCCAGTTCGAGGGTTCACCCAGTAGAAGTGGTTTGCTTTACCCTGGGTGTGGTGGGAGCTCCCCCAGACACCCCAATTCGAGGTGTCTTCACCCTAGAGAGGTTGTCCCCTCAACAATGGGTGTGGTGGGAGCACCCCCAGACACCTTGGTTTGAGGGTCTCCCTGTTGGAGTGGGGTTCCTCTCCACACTGGGTGTGTTAGGAGCTACTCTCGACAACCCTGGTCGAGGTGTCTCCCCCTAGAGGTGGGGTCCCCTCAACTCTGGGTGCAGTGATAGCTTCCCCCAATACCCTGGTTCCAGGGGGTTGCAATGGTATAGAGCTCCCCTGACACCCTGATTCGAGGGTTGTCCCGCCTAGATAAGGGAGTCCCCTCAACCTTGGAAGCAGTGAGAGCTCCCCCTGAGATCCCAGTTCGAGGCTTCTATCCACTATTGGGGGGTTCCCTCAACCTTGGGTGTAGTGGGAGCTCCCCCTGACACCCCAGTTTTAGAGGTCTGCCCCCTAGAGAAGGTGTCCCTTCAACTCTGGGTGCCATGGGAGCTCCCTCTGACACCCCAGTTTGTGGGTTCTTCCCCCTATAGGGGGTTCACTTCGACCCTGATTGTGGTGGGAGCTCCCTCAATCACCCTGCTTTGAGGGTTCTCCTCTCTAGAGGGGATGGCAAATTACCCTGGGTACAGAGGGAGCTCCCACCCAACACCTCAGTTAGAGGATTCTCTTCCTTAGAGGGGGGTTCCCCTCAACCCTGGGTGCCGAGGCTTCTCCCCTCAGCACCCTGGTTCAAGAGTTCTCCCCCCTAGTGGGGAGTGTTCCACCGACTATGGTTGTGGTGGGAGTTCCCCACAACACCCCGTTGGAAGAAATCTCCCTCCTACAGAGTGCCTCCTCTCAACCCTGGGTGCGATGGAAACTCCCCCCAACACCCTTGTTCTGGGGGTCTCCTCCCTAGATGGGGGAGTCTCCTCGAACCTGGGTGTGGTGGGAGGTCCCCACAACTCCCCAGTTTGAGGAGTTTTACCCTAGAGGAATGAGTCCCTCAATCCTGGGTGCAATGATCTACAAACTCCCGCTGACACCCTGGTTTGAAGGGTACAACCCCTAGAGGCTGGAGTCCCCTCTACTCTGGGTGTGGAGGTAACTCCCCATTAGACCCCAGTTTGGAAGGACTTCCCTCTACAGACAGGTGTCCCCTTGACCCTGGATGTGGTGGGAACTCCCCCTGACACCCTGGTTCGAGAGGTGTCCACCCTGGTGGGCGGGTGCCCTGACCCAGGGTGCAGTGGGAGCTCCCCCAGACACCTTGGTTTGTGGAGCCTCCACCTAGAGTGGAGGGTCCCCTCGAACCTAGGAGCCAGGAGTTCCCACCGACAACCCAGTTTTAGGTGTCTCTGCCTCAGAGTGGGGGGTCCCCTCAAACCTAGGTGCAGTGAAAGCTCACCCTGACACCCCGTTAGAGGTGTCTCTGCCCTAGAGTGTGGGGCCCCATCAACCCTGGGTGTGATGTAAGCTTCCCCCAACACCCTGGTTTATGGGGGTTTCCACCCTAGGGAGGTCCCCTCAACACTGGGTGCTGTGGTAGCTCCCCCTGACACCCCAGTTTGAGGGGTCTCTGCCCTAAAGGGGGGTCCCCTTGAACCTGGGTGCATCAAGAGCTTCTCCCGACACCCTGGTATGAGGGGTCTCTGCTCTAAAGGGGGGTCCTCTCAAACATGGGTTCAGTGTTAGTTCCCCCCGCCACCTAAATTCGATGTGGCTCCACCCTAGAGAGGGGGGGTCCCTCAACCCTGGATGCAATGGTAGCTCCCCCAGACATCCTGGTTTGAGGGGTCTTTGTCCTAGAGGGTTGGGTTCCCTTGACTCTGGGTGTGGTTGGAGCTCCACTTGACACCCTATTTCATGGTGTCTCCGTCCTAAAGGATGGGTTTCCTCAAGTCTAGGTATGGTGGGAGCTCCCCTGACACCCCAGTTCGAGAAGTCTCCTCCGTAGAGTAGGTGTGCACTCTACCTTGGGTGTGGTGGGAGCTCCCCCATCAACCGGGTTTGAGAGATCTCTGCCCTAGAGTGAGGGGTCCCCTCAGCCTTGGGTGCTGTGGGAGCTCCCACCAACACCCTGGATCGAGGTGTCTCCTCCCTAGAGGGAGTTGCCCTCGACCCTGGATATTGTGGGAGATCCCCCTGACACCCCGTCTCTAGTGGTCTCCGCCCTAGATCGAGGGGTCACCACAACCCTGGGTGTGGTGGGTGCTTCCTCAGACATACTAGTTTGTGGTGTCTCTATCCTAGAGGGGGCGTCCCCTTGACAATAGGTCGGGTTGGGAGCTCCCACTGACACCCCAGTTTGAGGAGTTCCCCCCCTATACTTAGGGTCACTTCCACCCTGGGTGTGGTGGGATCTCTCACCAACACCCCAGTTCCAAGGGTCTTTGCCCTTGAGGGGTGGGTCCCCTCTCCCCGAGGTGTGGTGGGAGCTCTCCCTGACATCCTTGTTTGAGAGGGGTGTGATGGTGTATGAGCTCCTCTCGACTCCCGGGTTCGATGGGTTTCCTACTAGAGGGGTGCGTCCCCTCACCCTGGATGCGATGGTATACAAGCTCCCCTTGACACCCCATTTCAAAGGAACGCCAACCTAGTAGGCGGAGTTCCCTCGATCCTGGGTGTGGTGGGGGCAACCCTGACCCGGTATGAAAAATCTCCCCCCTAGGGGAGGAAGGCCCCCTCTACCCTGGGTGTGGTTGGGGGGGTGCCCTGACTCTCAGGTTCAAGGTGTCACCCCCCAGAGGGGTATTACCCTCTAACTTGGATGTGGTGGGAGCTCCCCCAGACACCCCCGTGTGAGGGGTCTCCCTCTTCAGAAGGGAGACCCCTTGACCCTGGGTGCAGTGGTAGCTCCCCACGACATCCCAAGTTGAAGGTTCTCTGCCATAGAGGGGTGGGTCCCCTCTACTGATGGTGCTGTGGGATCTCCCGGGTCACCTTGGATCTAGGGGTCTGCGATGGTATACGAGCTTTCTATGAAATCCCAGTTCAAGTGGTCTCCCCCCCTAGAAGGGGGAGTCCCCTCAACCCTGGGTGCAGTGAGAGGTCCAACTGACACCCCAGTTCAAGGGGTTTCCCACTAGAGGGGTGAGTCTCTTCAACCATGGGTGCAAAGGTATACAAGCTCTCCCTGACACCCTGGTTCCAAGAGGCTCCCTCCTAGAGGGGTGAGTGCCCTCAACCCTGGGTTCGGTGGTAGGTTTTCCCAGCACCCAGGTTTGAAGTGTCTCCCCCCTAGAGGCAGGTGTCCCCTTGACCCTGGATTTGAAGGCAGGTCCCCCGATACCCTGGTTCATATGGTCTCCCCCTACAGGGGGGAGTCCCGTCGACATCGAGTGTGATGGTATACAAGCTATTCGCAACATCCCGGTTCGAGGAGTCTCCCCCCTAGAGGGGAAAATTCCCCCCGACCCTGGGTTTGGTTGGTGGGTCCCCCCGACACCGTGGTTCAAGAGGTCTCTGCCCTAGATGGGGGTTCCCCTTGACCCTGGTTGCAGTGGGAGCTCCCCCCAACCCCAGGTGTGCTGGAAGCTCCTCTTGATGCCCCCATTCTCGGGGTCTCTGCCCTTTTGGGGTTGGTCCCCTTGATCCTGGGCGCTGTGGGAACTCCCCCTGCCACGTCAGTTCGAGGGGTCTCCCCACTAGGGGTGGGGTAACCTCAACTCTGGGTGCAGTGGGAGCTCCCCCTGACAACCCAGTTCGAGGGGTCTGTGCCCTAGAGGAATGATCATCATGACCCTGGGTGCAGTGGGAGTTCCACCCAACACTCCGGTTCATGGTGTCTCTGTCTTAGAGGGGGATCTCCTCGACTGTGTTTGATGGTTTAAGAGCTCCCCATGACACCCCAGTTTGAGTGGTCTCCCTCTTAGGGGGGGTCCCCTCGACCCTGGGTGCTATGGAATACGAGCTCACCCTGACACCCCAGTTCAAGGGGTCTCCCAAGGAGAGGGGGTTTTCCTCGACCCTGGGTACAATGTTATACGAGCTCCCCTGACAGCCTGGTTCGAGGGGTCCTCCACCCTGGGTGTGATGGTATACAAGCTCCCCCCCAACACCTTTGTTTGAGGGATCTCTTCCCTAGATGGGGCATCCCCTCGACCCTGGGTGCAGTAGGAGATCCCCCCAACACTCCCTTTCCAGGGGTCTCCTGTCTAGATGGAGAAGTCTTCTCGAACGTGTGTGTGGTGGGAGGTGACCCCGACATTCCAGTTTGAGTGGTTTACCCCTAGAAGCGTTAATCTGCTCAATCCTGGGTGCAATGTTATACGAGCTCCCCCTGACACCCCAGATCAAAGGGTCTCCCCCCTAGATGGGGGAGTCCTCTCAATCCTGGGTGTAGTGGGAACTCCTCAAGACACACCGGTTCGGGAGGTCTCCCCCCTGCAGATGGGAGTCCCCTCGATCCTGGATTTGATGGGATCTCTCCTGGACACCCCAGTTGGAGGGGTCTCAGGCCTAAATGGGGATCCCCTCGACCCTAGGTGCAGTGCAAGTTCCTTCCTACACCCCAGTTTGAGGGGTCTTTGCCATAGAGAAGTCCCCTCAACCATGGGTGCGGTGGGAGCTCCCCCCAATACCCTGTTGGAAGGGTCTCTGCACTAGAGAAGGGGGTCACCTCGACTTTGAGTGAGGAGGGTGCTCCTCCTGACAGTCTGGTTCGAGGGGTCTCTGCCCTAGATGTGGGAGTCCTCTCAACCCTGGATGCAGTAGGGGCTACCCCCAACACCCCGGTTCGAGAGTCTCCGCCTTAGAGGCTTGGGTTCCCATGACCCTGGGTACAGTGAGAACTCCCCCAGATACCTCGGTTTGAGGGGTATCTGTCCTAGAGGTGGGGTCCCCTGGATAGTAGGTGTGGTGGGAGCTCCCCTTGACACCCCAGTTAGCAGGGGTCTCTGCCCTAGAGGAGGAGTCCCCTGGATAGTAGGTGTGGTGGGAACTCCACCTGATGCCCCTGGGTGCAGTGGGAGCTCTCCTGGACACCATGGTTCGAGTGGTCTCAGTCCTAAAAGGGGGGACCCCTCGACCCTGAGTGCAGTGGGAGCTCCCCCCAACACCCCAGTTCAAGGGGTCTTTGCCATAGAGGAGGGGTCCCCTCAACCATGGGTACAGTGAGAGCTCCCCCCGACACCCCGGTTAGAGGGTTCTCCCCTCTAGAGTGGGGGTCCCCTCGGCCATGGTTGCAGTGGGAGCTCTCCTCGAAACCTCGGTTTGAGGGGAGTCCACCCTGGGGAGTCCTCACGACCCTGGGTGTGGTGGGAGATCCCAATGACACCCGGGTTCGAGGGGTCTCTGTCGTAGGAGGGGGAGGTCACCATGACCCTGGGTGTGGTGGCAGCTCCCCCAAACACCCTGATTTATGATGTCTTTGCCCTAGATGGGTGTCCCCTCGACACTGGATGGGGTGGGAGCTCCCCCAGACACTCCAGTGTGAGGAATCTCCACCATACACTGGGGGTTCACTCAATCTTGAGTGCGGTAGAATCTCCCCCTGACACTCCGGTTTGAGAGTTTTACCCCCTAGAGGGGGCATCCCCTCAACCTGGGGTTGAAGGAGCTCCCCCAGACATCCTGGTTCGAGGTTTTACCCCATACAGGCAGTGGTCCCCTCGATCCTGGGTGTGATGGGAGCTTCCCCCAACACCCCATTTCGAGGGATCTTTGCCCTAGAGGGGGTGTCCCCTTGACCATGGGTGCAGTGGGAGCTCCCCTTGACACCTTGGTTCAGGGGTCTCCCCCTGGAATGGGGGTCACCTCGACAACTGGGTGCGGTGGGAGCTACTCCCAACAACCATGTTGGAGGTGTCTCCCCCCTAGAGGGGAGGTCCCCTCAACCCTGGGTGTGGTGATAGCTTCCCCTGACACCCTGGTTCCAGGGAGGTGCTATGGTATAGAGCTCCCCTGGCACCTCGATTCAAGAGTTTTCCCACCTAGAGAAGGGGGTCCCCTCATCCCTGGGTGCAGTGTGAGCCCCCCCCCACGACCACGGTTTGAAGGTTCTATCTGCTACAGGCTGTTCCCTCAACCCTGGGTGTGGTGGGAGCTTCCCCAGACATCCCAGATCGAAGGTTTTCCTCCCTAGAGGGGGTTCCACTCGACCCTGGGTGTGGTGGGAGCTCCCTCTGACTCCCAGGGTTGAGGGGTCTCCCCCCTAGAGGAGTTGTCCCTTCGACTCTGGGTGCCATGAGAGCTCCCTCTGACACCTTGCTTCAAGGGTTCTTCACTCTAGGGGTGGTTTCCTTTGACCATGGGTGTGGTGGGAGTTCCCCTAATCACCCTGCTTCCAGGTTTCTCCCCTCTAGAGGGGACAGCCAATTACCCTGGGTGCGTTGGGAGCTCCCTCCGACACCTTGGTTAGAAGGTTCTCTTCCCTAGAGAGGGCTTCCCTTCAACCTTGGGTGCAGAGGCGGCTCCCCCCAACACCCCAGTTCAAGAGTTCCCCCCGCTAGTGGGGAATGTTCCGTCGACTATGGGTGTGGTGGTTGCTCCCCACGACACCAGGTTTGAGGGATCTCTCTCCTAGAGGGTGTGACCCCTCAACCCTGTGTGCGGTGGAAACTCCCTCCCCCCCACACACACATGGTTCAAGGGGTCTATGCCCTATATGGTTGAGTCCCCTCGGCGCTGGGTGTGATGGGAACTCCCCCCGACACCCCGTTCAAGGGGTCTCTGCCCTAGAGGGTGGGTTTCTTCAACCTTGGATGCAGTGGGAGCTCCCCCCTGCACCCTTGTTCCAGGGGGTTTCCCTCCTAGATGGGGGAGTCTCCTCATACCTGGGTATGGTGGGAGGTTCCCCCAACACCCCAGTTGGAGAGGTTTCCCCCTAGAGGGATGAGTCCCCTCAACCCTGGGTGCAATGTTATACAAGCTCCCCCCGACACCTTGTTTCCAAGGATCTCCCCCCTAGAGGCAGGAGTCCCCTCGAACCTGGGTACGGAGGGAACTCCCCAGGACACCCCAGTTCGGGAGGACTTCCCCCTACAGACGGTAGTCCCCTGGACCCTGGGTGTGGAGGGAGCTCCCTCTGACACCCCGGTTCGAGTGGTCTCTGCCCTGTTGGGGGGTGTGCCCCAACCAGGGTGCAGTGGGAGCTCCCTCAACACCTCGGTTCATGGGGCCTCCACCTAGAGTGGAGGGTCCCCTCGACCCTGGGTACAGTGGGAGTTCCTCCCGACAACACAGTTATAGTTGTCTCCGCCTCAGTGTGGGGGGTCCCCTCGAACAGGGGTGTGGTGAAAGCTCCCCCCGACACCCAAATTCAAGGGTTCTGCCCCAGAGCAGAAGTCCTCTCAACCATGGGTTCTGTGGGAGCCCCGTCCAACACCCAGGTTCAAGGGTCTTCATCCTAAAATGTGGTCCTCTCTCGATCCTAGGTGAGGTGGGCATTCCTCCCAACACCCAGGTTGGAGAGGTCTCTGCCCTAGAGAGTGGGGTCCCTTTGACCCTGTGTGTGATGGGATATCCCAATGACACCCTGGTCACAGGGGTCTCTGCCATTGAAGGGGGGATTGCCTCGATCCTGGGTGCAGTGGTAGTTCTGCTTGACACCCCGGTTTGAGGGGTATCTGCCCTAAAATGGGGGGACCCTTTGGCCCTGCGTGCAGTGGGAGCTCCCCCTAAAACCCTGGATCGAGTTAACTCTGCCCTAGAAGAGGAGTCCTCTCTGCCCTGGGTGCAGTGAGAGCTCCCCCTGACACCCCAGTTTGAGGGGTTTCCACCCTAGAGGGGCAGTCCACACGACCCTTGGTGTGGTGAGAACTCCCCCAACACCCCAGTAGGAGGGTTTCCCACTAGAGGGTTGTGTTCCCTCAACTCTGGATACAATGGTATACAAACTTCTGAGACCCCAGTACGAAGGGGCTGCCACCAAGAGGGGAGTGCCCTCGACCCTGGTGTGGTGAGAGGTACCAACAACACCCCGGTTTGAGAGGTCTCTCCCATAGAGGGGGAGTCCCTTCAACCCTGGGTTTGGAGGCAGGTCCCCCTGACACCACAGTTCAGATCTTTTTTCTAGAGTGGAGTCCCCTTGACCCTGTGAGCCTGGGACGTCCCCCCACCACCCCAATTCGAATAGTCTCCCCCTAAAGGTGGGAATCCCTTAGACCCTGAGTGCGATGGTATACAAGCTACCCCGGAAACCCAGGTTCGAGGGTCTCCCGCCTGGGTGTGGTGGGGGAATATCCCCCTGACTCCCCAGTTCAATTGGTCTTCCCATAGAAGGGGAAGTCTCTCCAACCCTGGGTGCAGTGGGGTGGTCACCCCAACTCCCCGGTTCAATTGGTGTTCCCCCTATAGTAGGGAGTCCCACAGACCCTGGGTGGGGTGGGGGTGGGGTCACCCTGACACCCTGGTTCGGAGGATTGCCCCATTAGAGGTGGGAGTTTCCTGACCTTTGGTGTGGTATCCGGGGACCCCTGACACTGCGGTTTGAGGGGTCTACCCCATAGATGGGTAGTCCACTAGACCCTGGGTTGGAGGGGGCTCCCACCGACAACCTGGTTCAAGGGTTCTCCCCCCTAGTGGGGGGGATGTCCCTTCGACCCTTGGTGCAGTGAAAGCTTCCCCCAATACCACGGTTCGAGGGTTCTACCCTCTAGAAGGGGCATCCCCTCAACTCTGGGTCAGAGGTAGCTCCTCCAACACTCCAGTTCTAGGGTACTCTCCCCTAAGGAAAGTGTTGCCTCCACCCTGGTTGCTGTGGGTGCTCCCCACAACACCCCATCTGAGTGTTATCCCCCCTAGACAGTGAGTCCCCTCAACCCTGGCTACAGTGGGAGCTCCCCTCGACACCCAGTTCGAGGAGTCTCCACCCTAGATGGGAGGTCCCCTTGACCCTGGTTATGGTGATAGCTCCCACTGACACCCCCGTTCAAGTGTTTTATCCCCTAGAGGGGTCGGCTGCTTGACCCTGGGTGTGGCAGGAGCTCCCTCCAACACTCAAATTCAGGGTGTTTTCGCCCTAGAAGGGGGAGCCCTTGACTCTGGGTGTGGTGGGAGGTCGCCCTGACACCACAGTTCAAATGGTCTCCCCCTAAAGCGGGGAGTGACGTCGACACTGTTTGAGATAGTATACAAGCTCCCTCAGACACACCAGTTTGAGTGGTCTCCCACCTAAAGGGGAAGTCTCTGACCCTGGGTGCACTGTGTGTCCCCCGGAACCCTGGTTCAAGGGGTCTCCCACACTGACCCTGGGTGCGGTGGAGCAGGGTTTCCCTACACCCAGGTTCATGGTGTCTCTGCCCTAGATGGGTGTCCGCTCGACATTGAGTGAGGTGGAAGCTCCCCCAGACACCCCGGTTCAACACCCCTATACTGGGGGTCCCCTTGACCTTGGGTGTGGTGATAGCTCCCCACGACACTCCAGTTTGAGGGTTTTCCCCCTAGAGCGGGTGTCACCTCAACACTGGGTGTGGTGAAACTTCCCCCGACAGCTTATTTCGAGGGTGGAGTGATGGTATATGAGTTCCCCCCGACACCCCCATTCGAGGCATCTACCCCCTAGAGGGGGAAGTCTCCTAGAAACTGGGTGCAGTAGGAGGTCCTTCCGACACCTCAGTTCGAGGGGTTTCTCCCTAGACAGATGAGTCACCTAACCCTGGGTGTGATGTATAGACCTCCCCCCGACACCACTGTTCGAAGGGTGTCCCCACTAGAGGGGGCAGTCCCCTCGACCCTTGGTGAGGTGGAAGCTCCCCCGACACTCTGATTCACGAGGTCTCCGCCTTAGAGAGGGTGGTCCCCTCAACCCTTTGGTGGGGTGGAAGGTCCCGGACATCCCTGTTCGAGGGTTTCCACTAGAGGGGTGTGTCCCCTCAACCCTGGATGTGATGGTATATGAGCTTCTTCTGACACCCAGGTATGAAAGGGCTCCCCCCAGTGGGGTGCCCTCGACCCTGGGTGTGGTAGCGGTCCCAATGACATCCCAGTTTGAGGGGTCTCCCCTTTAGAGCAGGGAGTCCCCTCAACCCTGGGTTGTAGGCAGGTCCCCCCGACACCCAGGTTCGAATGTTCTTTTTTCTAGAGGTGAGTCCCCTTGACCCTTTGTGCGTTGGGAAGTCCCCCTGACTGCCCGTTTTGGATAGTCTTCCTCTAAATGGGGAGTCCCTTAGACACTGGTTGCAATGGTATACGAGCTCCCCCTGAAACCAAGGTTCTAGGGTCTCCCACCTGGGTGCGGTGTGGCACCCCCAACTCACTGGTTAAATTGGTCATCCCCTTAGAGTGGGGAGTCCCCCTGACCCTGAGGGGGATCACCCGGATTCCACAGTTCAATTAGTCTTACCCCTAAAGGGGGGAGTCCCCCCGACCCTAGGTGTGGTGGGGGCATCATCCCGACACTCTGGTTTGAAAGATTGCCCTGTTAGAGATGTGAGTCTCCTGACCATTGGTGTGGTAGTGGGGGCCCCTTGACACCCTGATTCGAGGGGTCTACTCTGTAGAGGAGTGGTCCCCTGGACCCTAGGTCAGAGGGTGCTCCTTCGGGCACCCCAGTTCGAGGGTTCTCCTCCCTATTGGGGAGTGTCCCCTCGACCCTGGGTGAAGTGGGAGCTCCCCCTGATACACTGGTTCAGGGGTTCTACCCCTAGAGGGGGTGTCCCCCCAACTTTGGGTCAGAGGGTGCTCCCCCTAACACCTCGGCTCCAGGGTTCTCTACCCTAGGGGGAGTGTTGCCTCCACCCAGGGTGCTATGAGAACTCCCCATGACATCCCATTTGAGGTTTCTCCCCCCTAGAGGGGGCAACCCCTCCACCCTGTTTGCAGTAGGGACTCCCCCCAACACCCAAATTCAAGGTGTCATCAGCCTAGATGGGGGGTCTCTTTGACCCTGGGTGCCTTGGGAGCTTCCCCCAACATCTTCGCTTGAGGTGTCTTTTGCCTAGATGGGGGCGGCCCTCGACCCTGGGTGCAGTAAAAGCTTTTCCTGATACCCCGGTTCCAGAGGGGTGTGTTGGTGTAAAAGCTTCCCCCAACACTCTGATTTGAGCATTCTCCCCACTTAGAGGTGGAAGTGCCCTCGACCCAGGTTGTTGTGGGAGGTCTCCCTGACACCTTAGTTCAAGAGTTTTCCCCCTAGAGGGGGAGTCCACTCAACCCTGTGTGTGGTGGGAGATCCCACTGACACCCTTGTTCAAGGGGTTTCCCACTAGAGGGGTGAGTCCCTTCAACCCTGGGTGTGATAGTATACAAGCTCCCCCCAACACCCCAGTTAGAAGGGGATCCCCCCTAGAGGGGTCGGTGCCCTCGACCCAGGATTCAGTGGGAGGTTTGCCCAACACTCCGGTTTGGATAGTCTCTCCCTACAGGGGGGAGTCCCATCGACACTGAATGCAATGGCATACGAGCTACTTCCAACACCCTGGTTCAAGGAGTCTCCCCCTTAGAGGGGAAATTCCCCCCAACCTTGGTGGCGGTGGGGGCCCCCCAACACTCTGGTTCAAGGGGTCTCCGCCCTAGATGGGGGGTATCCTTGACCCTGGGTGCGGTGGGATCTCCCCCTGACCCTAGGTGCAGTGGGAGCTTTCCCGGACGCCCCAGTTTGCCGGGTCTCTGCCCTTTTGGGGGAGATCCCCTCCATCCTGGGTGCTGTGGGAACTCCCCCTGCCACCCATTTTGAGGGGTTTCCCCCCAAGTGAAGCAGTAACCTTGAACCTGGGTGCAGTGGGAGCTCCCAAAGACACCCCAGTCCACACTAGAGGGGAGGTCCCTTCGACCCTGCGTGCGGTGGGAGCTCCTCCTGAAACCCCATTTTAAAGGGTCTCTGCCCTAGAGGGGGTTTCACCATGACCCTGGGTGCAGTGGGATCTACCCCCAACACCCTGGTTCATGGTGTCTCTGTCCTAGAGGGAGGGTCCCCTTTACACTGGGTGGTGTGGGATATCTCCCCAACACCCCAGTTTGAGGAGTTTCCCCACTAGAGTGAGCGACCCCTCTTGCCTGGGTTCAGTGGGAGCTCCCCTGGACAACCGGTTCAAGAATTCTTCACCCTAGAATGGAGGGTTCGCTTGACCCTGGGTGCAATGGGTGCTTCCCACACAACCCCAGGTCGAGGGGTTTTCTCCCTAGTGGATCCCTTCTACCCAGGGTGCAGTGGGAGCTCTCCTCAACTCCCTGGTTCGAGGGGGGCACAATGGTGTTCAAGCTTCCCTGGATATGCCATTTTGAGGGGGTTTCCCACTAGAGGGGTGCATCCCCTCAATCCTGGGTACCATGATATATGAGCTCCCCCTGACACCCCAGTTCAGAGGGGCTCCCCCCCTAGAGGGGGCAGTACCCTCAACCCTGGGTTCAGAGGGAGGTTCCCACGACACCCTGGTTTGGAAGTTCTCCCCTCTAGAGGGGGGTTTCCCCTTGACCCTGTATGCAGTCCAATGTTCCCCGACACCACACGGATCAAATTGTCTCCCCCAAAAGAAGGGAGCCACATCAACACTGTTTTTGAAGGTATATGAGCTCCCCCAGACGTCCCGGTTCAAGGGGTTTCACGCATAAATGGGAAGTTCCCCTGACCCTGGGTGTGGTGGAGGGTTTCCCCTGAACCTTGGTTCAAGGGGTCTCCCTGCTAGAATGGGGAGTCCCACCAACACTAGGTCCAGTGGAGGGTGGTCCCCAAACACCACAGTTAGGGGGACTCTTCCTTACACGGGGGAGTCCCCCTAACCCTGGTTTACATATGGGGGTACCCCAACACTCTGGTTCAAGGGATCCCCCCAATAGAGGGTGGAGTCCCCAAGACCCTGGGTATGGTGGGTAGGGTTCCCCCCACACCCTGTTTCAAGGCATCTCTCCCCTAGAGAGGGGAGTCCCCTTGACCCTGGGTGCGATTTTTACGAGCTCCCCCAACACCCTGGTTAGAGGGGTCTCCCTCCTAGTGGTGAGAGTTCCTTAATCCTGGGTGTGGTGGGAGGTCCCACTGACACCCCGGTCAAGAGGTTTCCCCCTAGAGGGGGGAGTCCTTTCAACCCTGGGTGCGATGGTATATAAACTCCCCTGACACCTCAGGTTCAACAATCTCCCTCCAAGAGTGGAAATTCCCCATGACCCTGGATTTGGAGGGGGATCCCCTAACACCCCAGTTTGAATGGTCTTCCCTTTAGAGGGGGTAGTCCCCTTGACCCTGGGTGCAGTGGAGGTGCATTCAACAGACAACCTGGTTGGAGAAATCTCCCCCCCTAGAGGGGGGAGTCACCTCTACCTTGGGTGTGGGTGGAGGGTTTCCCCCCGACACCCCGGTTAGATGAATCTCCTTTCTAGAGGTGGGAGTCCCCTCAATCCTGGGTGTGGTGGGAGGTACCCCTTAATACTCCAATTTGCTGTGGGGTAGACCCCTCAACCTGGGTATTGTTTGGGTCCCCCTGACAGCCTGGTTCAGGGGTCTCCTTCCTAAAGGAGCAGAGTCCCATTGGCCCTGGGTGCGAAGGGGGATCTCCTGGCACCCCGGTTAATGGGGTCTATGCCCTAGAGAGGGGGTCCCCTCAACCCCAAATGCGGTGGTAACTCAACTCAACATAGTGGTTTGTGGGGTCTCTGCCATATTGGGGGAGGTCCCCTCGAGTTTGGGTGTGGTGGGAACTCCCAATGCCATCCCAGTTCGAGGGGTCTCCCCTCTAGAGGGGGTTCCTCTCGACCGTGGGTGCAGTGGGAGCTCCTAATGACACCCGGGTGCCAGGGGAGTCCACCCTGGGGGTTCCCCTCGACCCTGGGTGCGGTGGGAGCTCCCAATGACACCACAGTTCGAGGAGTCTCTGCCCTAGATGGGAGGTCACCACGACCCTGGGTGTGGTGGGCGCTCCCCCCAACACCCTGGTTCACAGTGTCTCTTCCATAGAAGGGTTTCCCAATGACACTGGGTGGGGTGGGAGCTCCCCCAGCCACCCTGGTTTGAGGCATCTCCACCTTATATTGGGGGGTCCCCTCGACATGAGTTCAATGGAAGCTCCCCCCAACACTCCATATTGAGGGTTTTTAACCCCTAGAGGGGGCGTCACCTCAACCCTGCATGTGGTGAAACTTCCCCCGACACCCAGGTTCAAGGGGGGTGCGATGGTATACGTGTTCCACTGACAACCTGGTTCCAGGGGTCTACCCTCTACAGGGGGAAGTCCCTTGGAACCTGAGTACAGTAGGAGGTCCTCCTGACAACGCGGTTGGAGGGGTATCCCCCTAGAGGGGTGAGTCCCCTCAACTCTGTGTGCGATGGTATATGACCTCCCCCCCGACCCCCTGGTTTGAAGGGTTTTCACCCTAGAGTGGGGGAGTCCCCTCGACCCTGGGTGTGGTGGAAACCCCTCAGGAGACCCCGGTTCAGGAGGTCTCCCTCCTACAGGCAGGAGTTACCTCGACCCTGGGTATGGTGGAAGCTCCCCCCGACACCCTGGTTCGAGGGTCTCTACCTTAGATTGGGGGGTTCCCTCAAACCTGGGTAGGGTGGTAACTCACCCTGATATCCTGGTTCATGGGTCTCTTCCTCAAAGTGGGGGTCCTTTCCAACCTGGGTGTGATGAAAGCTCCTCAGACACCCTGGTTTGAGGAGTCTCCACACTAGAGGGAAGAATCCCATCAACTCTTCCCCCAACACCCCATTTCATGGGGTCTCCCCTCTAAGGGGAGGATCCCCTCATCCCTGGTGTGGTGGTAGCTCTTCCTGACATCCCGGTTTGAAGGTTCTCTGTCCTAGAGCAAGGATCTCCTCGACCCTTGGTGTGGTGGGAGCTCCACTTGACACCCCAGTTCGAATGGTCTCCACCCTAGAGAAGGGCCCCCTTGACCCTGGGTGTGGTGGGAGGTCCCCCCACCACCCATGTTTGAGGGTTCTCAGGCCTAAACGGGGGGTACCCTCCATCCTTAGTGCAGTGGTGGGAGCTCCCCCCTACACCCCAGTTCAAGGGGTCTCTGCCATAGAGGGACAGGACCCCTTGACCCTGGGTGTGGTGAGAGCTCCCCTCAACACCCTGGTTCGTGGTTTCTCTGCCCTGGAGCAGGGGTCTTCTCAACACTTGGTGCAGTGGGAGTCCCCCTACACACAAGTTTGAGGGGTCTCTGTCCTAGAGAAGGGCCCCCTCGACACTGGGTATGGTGGGAGCTTCCCCCAACACCCAGGTTCAAGGGTTCTCAGCCCTAATCGGGGGTACCCTTGATCCAAGGTGTTGTGGGAGCTCCCACTGACACCCCAGTTTGAAGGGTCTTTGCCCTACAGTGGGGTTCACTTGACCCTGGGTTTCTGGAGTCCCTACCCTTGAAGGGTGTTCCCCTCAACCCTGGGAGTGGTAGAAGCTCACCCTGAGACCCTAGAGTGGGGGATCCCATAGAGACTGGGTGTGGTGGGAGCTCCCCCTCCCACCCCAGTTTGAGGGATCTCCCCCATAGAAGGGGGTCCCTCAACCCTGGGTGTGGTGGGTGCTCACCCTGACACCCCAGATCGAGGGGTCTCCACCTAGAGTGGGGGTCTCCTCGACCCTGGGTGCAGTGGCAGTTCCCCCTGACACCCCAGTTCGAGGGGTCTCCACCATATAAGAAGGTATGCCCGTGACCGTGGGTGAGGTGGGAGCTCCCCCCGACACCCCGATTCACAAAGTCTCTGGCCTAGAGAGGGTGGCCCCGTTGACGCTTTGGTGGGGTGGATTGTCCCCCGATACCCCAGTTCTAAGGTTTCTCAATAGTGGGGTGTGTCCACTCAACCCTGGATGTGATGGTATATGAGCTTCTTCTGATACCCCAGTACAAAGGGGCTCCCCCCAAGAGGGGGGTGCCCTTGACCGTGGGTGTGGTAAGAGGTCCAAATGACACATCGGTTCGAGGGGTTTATCCCATAGAGGGTGAGTCCCTTGGACACTGGGTTTGGAGGAAGGTCCCTCTGACACCCTGTTCGGATGTTCTCCTTTCTAGAGGGGAGTCCCCTTGACCTGTGTGCGGTGGGAGATCCCTCTAGCTCCTCTGTTCTAATAGTCTCCCCCAATAGGAGGGAGTCCCTTCAACACTGGGTACGATGGTATACAAGCTCCCCCTGAAACCCAGGATAATGGGTCTCCCGTCTTGACAGGGCGTCCCCTCCACCCTGTGTTCAGTAGGGGTTATCTCCCCAACACTACGGTTTGTGGGGTCTCCCCCTAGAAAAGGGAGTTACCCCCATCCTGGGTGTGGTGGGGGGTGTCTCCCCAATTCCCCAGTTCAATTAGTCTTCCCCCTAGAAGGGAGAGTCTCCCCGACCATGGGTGCAGTGGGGAGGTCACTCTGATTCCCTGATTTGAAGGATCGCCCCATTAGAGGTGGAAGTCCCCCAAACCTTGGTGCAGTATTTGGGGCCCCCTACACCCTGGTTTGAGGGGTCTTCCCCATAGAGGGGTGGTCCCCTCGACCCTGGGTCAGAGGGGGCTCCCCCAGACACCCCAGATTGAGGGTTCTCCCCCCTAGTGGGGGGTGTCCCCTCGACCCTGGGTACAGTGGGAGCTCCCCCGATACACTGATTAAAGGGTTATATCCCCTAGAGGGGGCGTCCCTTAAACCCTGGGTCAGAGATTGCTCCCCCTGAAACCCTGGTTCGAGGATTTTCCCCCTAGGGGGAGTGTTGCCTCCACCCTGGGTGCTGTGGGAACTCCCCATGACACCCCATTCGAGGGTTCTCCCCCCTAGAGGATGTGTCCCCTCAACTCTGGGTGCAGTGGGAGCTCTCCTCGACACCCAGTTGGAGGGGTCCCTGCCCCAGAGGGGGGTACTCTCAACCCTGGGTGCGGTGAGAGCTCCCGCCAACACCCCGGTTCAAAGGTTCTATCCCCTAGAGAGGGTGTCCCCTTCACCCTAGTTGTGGCGGGAGTTCCCTCCGACACCCAAATTTAGGGTGTCTTTGCCCTAGAGGAGGTTTCCCTTCGACCTTGGATGCAGAGGGAGCTCCCCCTGACACCTTGATTCAAGGGGTCTTTCGCTAGAGGGCAGGTCCCCTTGACAAAGGGTGCAGTGGGAGCTCCCCCCAACACCTTCATTCGAGGTGTCTTTTCCTTAAAGGGAGGTCCCCATAACCCTGGGTGCGGTGAAAGCTTCCCCCAACACCCCGGTTTCAGGGGCGTGTGATGGTGTATGAGCTCCCCCAACACTCTGATTTGAGGGGTCTCCTCCCTTAGAGGTGGGAGTTCCCTTGACCCTGATTGTGGTGTGAGGTCTCCCCAAAACCCTGGTTCTATGGGTTTCCCCCTAGAAGGGTGAGTCCCCTCAACCCTGGGTGCGATGGTATAGGAGCTACCCACAACACCCCGGTTCGAAGGGTCCCTTCTAGAGGGGGGAGTCTCCTCCATCCTGGGTGCATTTGCAGCTCCCCAGGACATTCCAGTTCAGGAGGTTTCCCCCCAACATGCGGGAGTCCCCTTGAACATGGGTGTGGTAAGTTCTACCCTTGACACCCTGGTTTGAGGGGTCTTTGCCCTAGAAATAGGAGTCCCCTCAATGCTGGGTGCGGTGATACCATGTACTGACACCCTTTTTCTAGGGGTCTGTGCCCTAGAGTGGAAAGTCCCCTCAAACCTGGGTGCCATGGGAGCTCCCCCCGACACCCATATTGAGGAGTCTCCCCATTAGAGGGGGAATTCCCCTCAATTTTGGGTGCAGGTTGGGGGCTTCCATCCAACACCCCAGTTCGAGGAATCTCCTTCCTAGATGTGGGAGTCCCTTTGACCCTGGGTGTGGTAGGAGGGTTCACCCAACACCCCGGTTTGTGGTGGGGGAGATCCCTCAACCTGGGTGTGGTGTTAGGTCTACCTAACAGCCTGGTTTGAGGCATCTCCTTCCTAGGGGGTAGAGTCCTGTCTACACTGTGTGCAAAGGGGGATCCCCAGATACCCCTGTTCAAGGGGTCTCCCCCCTACGAAGGGGAGTTGCCTCAACACTGGGTGCAGTCAGAGGTCCCTCTGACATGCCAGTTCGAGTGGTCTTGCCCCTATGGAGGGGAGTCCCAATAAACATAGGTATGATGGGGGTTCCCCACAACACACCAGTTCCAGGAGTCTCTTCCCTAGAGGGGGGATTCCCCCCCAACACTGTGTGTGGTGGTGAGGGTTCCTTGGACACCCTGGTTTGAGGGGTTTCCCCCCAGAGAGGTGGTCACCTCGACTCTAGGTACAGAGGGGATTCCCCCAGACACTCCTATTCAAGGGGTCACCATTAGAGGGTGGGGTCCCCTTGACACTGGTTGAGGTGGAAGGTCCCCGTGACACCCTCATTCCATTGGTCTTCCCTCTAGAACAGGGGTCCCCTGGACCCTGAGTGAGGTGAAAGCTTCCCCCGACACCCTGATACAAGGGGGTGAGATGGTATACATGTTCCCCCCAACACCCTGGTTAGAGGGGTTTCCCCCTAGAAGTGTGAGTCCCCTCAACCCTGGGTGCAGTACTAGACAAGCTACAACCAACACCCTGGTTCTAAGGCTCTCCCCCCTAGAGGAGGAGTCCCCTTGACCATTGGTGTGGTAGGAACTCCCCAGGACACCCTGGTTTGGGAGGTCTCCTTCCTACAGGCAGAAGTCCCCTCTAACCTGGGTGCAGTGGGAATCCCCCCAACACCCCAGTTCGAGGCATTTCCCCCTAGATGGGTGAGTCCCCTGAACCCTGGGTGCGATGATATACAAGCTCCTCCCAGCACCCCGGTTCGAAGGGTCTGCCCACTAGAAGAGAAAGTCCCTCAAACATGGGTGTGGTGGGAACTCCCCAGGACACCCCGGTATGGAAGGTCTCCTCCCTAAAGGCGGGAGTCCACTGGACCATGGGTGTGGTGGAGCTCCCCAAGAAAACCCGGTTGGAGGGGTTTCAGCCCTAGGGGGTTGTCGCCTCGACCCTGGTTGCAGTGGGAGCTCCCATCTACACACAGTTTTGAGGGGTCCTCACCCTAGTGGGGGTGTTCCCTCGACCCTGGGTGTGATGGGAGCTCACCATATACCTTGGTTCGTGGGGTCTCCGCTATCGAGTGGGTGTCCCCTCAACCCTGGAGCAGTTGGAGCTCCCCTTGACATCCCAGTTCGAGGGGTCTCCTTAGAGTGGGGGGTCCCCTTGAACCTGGGTGCAATGAAATTTTCCTATGACACCCCGGTTTGAGGGGTCTCTGCCCAAAAAGGGGGGTCTCATCGACACTGGGTGTGCTGGAAGCTTCCCTCTGACACCCTAATTCGAGTGGCCTCTGCCCTAGTAGGGCGAGTTCCCTCCTCCCTGGGTGCCATGGTAACTCTCCCCGATACCCCGGTTGGAGGGGTCTCCACTCTAATGTGGATGTCTTCTCAACCCTTGGTGCAGTGGGAGCTCCCCCTGACACCCGGATGTTCAAGGGGTGTCCACCCTGGGGGGGTTCCCTCAAACCTGGATGTGGTGGGAGTTCCCCCACACCCCATTTTGAGGTGTATCCCCCCGAGAATGGGGAGTCCACCTGGACTCTGGGTGCGGTGTAGGGGAGTCATCCCAACAACCTGGTTTGAGGCATCTCGCCCCAGAGAGGGGAGCCCCCTCCACCCAGGGTGTGGTGGGGGGTTCACCCAACACCCTGTTTCGAGGGGTCTACCCCCTTGAGTGTGTGTCCCCTCACCTGGGTGTGATGGGAGTTCCCCCAACACTCAGTTGGAGGAGAATCCGCACTATTGGGGGGGTCCCTTGACCCTGGTTGTGGTGGGGAACTCCACCCAACACCAGGTTTGAGAGATCTCCCCCCTAGAGGGATGGGTCCCCTTGAGAGTGGGTGCAGTGGGAGCTCATCATGACACCCTTGTTTCAGAGGTCTCCCCGTAGAGGGGGATTCTCCTTGACCCTGGATGTGGTGAATGGTTCCCCCGACTCCTTGGTTTGGGGGGGGTGTGATGGTATATGAGTTCCCCCCAACACACAGGTTCGAGGGGTCTCCCCCTAATGGGGAGAGTCCCCTTGAACCTGGCTGCAGTAGGAGGTCCTCCCGACACTCCAGTTTGAGAGTGTTGCCCCTAGAGGTGTGAGTCCCCTCAACCCTGGGTGCAATGGTATATGAGCTACCCCCGACACCCTGGTTAGAAGGGTCTTTCCCCTATATGGGGTGTTCCCTCGACCCTGGGTACGATGGTATACAAGCTTTCTCTGATACCCGGTTAGAGGAATCTCTGGCCTAGGGTGGTTTCCCCTTGTCCCTGGTTCCAATGTTATATGACCTCCCCCAGAAACCCTTGTTTGAGGGGTCTCTGTCCTAGAGGGGGTGTCACCTGGACCCTGGGTGTAGTAGGAGCTCCCCCAAACATCTTGGCTCATGGTGTCTCTACCCTAGAGTGGGGGTAACCCAGAGACTGGGTGGGGTGTGTGCTCAACCTGGCACCCCAGTACGAGGGGTCTTTGCCATAGAGGGGGAGTCCCCTCAATCATGGGTGCAGTGAGAGCTCCTCCCAAACCCCCGGTTCACGGAGTCTCTGCCCAAGATGGGGTTGTCACCTTGACCCAGGGTACAGTGGGAGGTCCCAGTGACAACCCAGTTTGAGGGGTGTCCGTTCTAGAGGGGGGGTCCCTTCAACCCTGGGTGCAGTGGTACCTCCTTCTGACAATCAAGTTCGAGGGATCTCCACCCTAGAGTGGGGTTCACCATGACCCTGGGTGGGGTGGAAGCTCCCCCCAAACCTCAGTTCATGGTGTCTTTGCCCTAGAGAGATGGTCCCCTCAACACTTTGTGGGCTGGAGCTCCCCCTGACACCCTGATTCGAGGAGTCTCCCTCCTATACTGGGAGTTTCCTAAACCCTGGGTATGGTGGGAGCTCTCACCGACACCCCAGTTCAAGTGGTCTTTGCCCTAGAGAGGGGGTCCCCTCTAGCCAGGGTGTGGTGGGAGCTCTCCCCAAAACCCTGGTTCCAGGGGTGTTCAATGGTGTACGAGCTCCCCCCAACACCCTAGTTCAAGGGGTTTCCCACTAGAGGGTTGGGTGCAACCCCTCAACCCTGGGTGCGAATGTATATGAGCTACCCCCGATCCACCAGTTCAAAGGGGCTACCCCCTAGAAGGGAGAGACTTCTAGACCCTGGTTGCGGTTGTGGTCACCCCAACAACCAAGGTCGAGTAGTCTCCCCCCTAGAGGGTGGAAGCCCCTCCACCCTGGGTGTGGTGGGGGGGAGTCCCATGTCTCTCCCGTTCGAGGGGTCTCCCCCCAGAGGAGGGTTCCCCTCGAACTTGGATGCAGTGGGAGCTTCCCCGAAACCCCGGTGTGAGGGGCCTCCCCCTTTAGAAGGGGGTCCCCTTGACCCCGGGTGGATTGGTTGCTCACACCAACACCCCAGTTCCAGGCATCACCCCCTAGAGGAGGGGATCCCCTTGACCTTGGGTGCGGTTGGAGCTCCACTCGACACCCTGGTTCGTGGGGTCTCTGCCATAGAGTAGTGGGTCCCTTCGACCTGGAGTTCTGTGGGAGCTCCCCCCATCACCTCAGATCAAGGGTGCTGTGATGGTATAGGAGCTCCCTCCAACACCCCAGTTTGAGTGGTCTCTGCCCTATATGGGGGACCCCTCTAACCTGGGTGCAGTGAGCATTTCTTCTGACACCCCGGTTTGAGGTGTCTTTGCCCTAGAAGCAGGGTCCCCTCGATGCTGGGTGCTGTGGGACCACACCCGAACACCCATTATCCAGGGATCTCTGACCTAGGTTGGAAGGTCCCCTCGACCCTGGGTGCATTGGGAGCTCCTACCAATACCCTGGATCAGGGGTCTCCACCCAAGAAGGGGGGACACTTCTACCCTGGGTGCAGTGGGAGCTCCTCCCAACACCAGTTCAAGGAGTCTCCACCCTAGAAGGGGGGATCATCTTGACCCTGGGTGTTTGTGGAAGCTTCCCCTAAAACCCCAGGTCAAAGTGTCTCCTCCCTAGGGGAGGGTTTCCCTCGACCATGGGTGGAGTGGGACTCCCCCTGACACCCTGTCTCAAGAGGTCTTTGCATAGAGGGGTGGTCCCTCCACCATGGGTGCAGTGGGAGCTCTCCCTGACATACTGGTTCGTGGGGTCTCTGTCCTAGCCCGG
This sequence comes from Callospermophilus lateralis, assembly GCF_048772815.1. NCBI lineage: Eukaryota > Metazoa > Chordata > Mammalia > Rodentia > Sciuridae > Callospermophilus > Callospermophilus lateralis. The sequence continues at coordinate 23,308,375 of NC_135322.1, read as the reverse complement.
GCGTCCCCTTGACCCTGAGTGCGGTGGGAGATCCCTTGGACACCTTGGTTCTTGGGTTCTCTGCCCTAGAGGGGTGGTCCCCTCGACCCTGGGTGTGGTGGGTTTTCCTTCCAACACTGCATTTAGCAGGGTCTCTACCCTAGCAGATAGATCCCTTCAACCCTAGGTGCAGTGGGAGCTCCCTGCAACACCCCAGTTCAAGGGTTTTATGCCCTAGAGGGGGATCCCCTCAACCCTGGGTGCAGTGGTACCTCCATCTGAAACCCAGGTTCGAGGGGTCTCCGCCCTAGAGTGGTGTTTACCACGACCCTGGGTGGGGAGTGAGCTCCCCCAATCATGTTGGTTTGCAGTGTCTCTGCCCTACAGAGGGGGTCCCCTTGAACTGGTTGGTGTGGAGCTCTCCCCAAAACCCCAGTTCGAAGAGTCTCTCCCCTATACTAGGGGTGCCCTCTACCCGGGGTGCAGTTGAAGCTCTCCCCGACACTCAGGTTTGAGGGGGTGCGATGGTGTATGACCTACCCCAAACCCCAGTTTGAGGGGTTTCCCACTAGAGTGGAGCATCCCCTTAATCTTGTGTGCAATGGTATATGAGCTCCTCCCTACACCCCAGTTCTAAGGGCTCCCCCTAAGAGAGAGGAGTACCCTCGACCCTGGGAGTGTTGAGAGGTTCCTCTGATATCCCAGTTCGAAGGGGCTCCCCCCTAGAGGAAGAAATCCCGTTGACCCTGGGTGTGGTGGGAGCTCCCCGAGAAACCCAGCTTCGAGGGGTCTCCCACCTAAAGGGGAAATCCCCCTGAATCTGGGTGCTATGGGGTGTTCCCCCCAAACCCGGTTCGAGCGGTCTCTCCACTAGAAGGCAGAGTCCCCCCGACCCTGGGTTAGGTGGAGTAGGTTACCCCGATACCACAATTAGAAGGGATTCTTCACTAGAGGGGGACGTCTTCCTGACCCTGAATGTGGTGGGAGGCCTTGACATCCCAGTTTGAGGGATCTCCCCAATAGATGGGGGAGTCCCCCCGACCCTGGGAGCTGTGAGGACTCTCCCCCCTAGAGGAATGAGTTTCAAGGCATCTCCCTCCTACAGGGATGAGTCGCCTTGATCATAAGTGTGGTAGGGGGGTTCCCACTGACACCCTGATTCAAGGGGTCTCCCCACTCCAGGAGGGAGTCCTCTTGACCCTTGGTGCAATTTCATACGAACTCCCTCGACACCTAAGTTCTAGGGGCTCCTGCCTAGAGGGGAACCCCTTGACCCTGGGTGCAATGGTATCAAACTTCCCCCATACCTCAGTTTGAGGAGTCTGCCCCCTAGAGGAGTGTTCCCTCGATGCTGGGTATGATGGTATAGAGCTCCCACTGACACCCCGGTTCAAGGGATCTCCCACCTAGGTGAGTACTCTCGAGCCGGAGTGTGATTGTATACGAGTTCCAACAGACACCCAGCTCGAGGGGATCTCCCCCCTAGAGGGGAGATCCCTTCGACACTGGGTGTGATGGTATAGGAGCTCCCCCCCGTCATTTCAGATCAATGGGTCTCTCCTCTAGAGGTGGAGTCTCCTCAACCTTCTGTGCAATGTTATATGAGATTGACCTGACATCCCGGTTCGTGGGGTCTCCCGCCTTGAGGGGGGTCCTCTTAATCCTGGATGTGATGGTACGAGCCCACACGGACACCACTGTTCGAGGGGTCTCCCCCCTAGATGGGGGGTCCCCTCGACTCTGGTTGCAAATGTATAAAAACTTCCACTGACTCCACGTTTGAGGGGTCTCCCCTGTAGAGGGGTTAGTACCCTCGATCCTGGGTGTGGTGGAGGAGGTCCTCCGACACCCTGGTTCAAGGGGTCTTTCCCCTAGAAGGGGGAGTCCCTTCGACCCTGGGTGCAGTGGGGGGTCCCCCTGACACCATGATTCGAGGGGTCTCTTCCCTAGATGGGAGAGTCCCCTCGATACAGGGTGCCGTGTGGGGTCCCTCAATACCCCAGTTTGAGGGGTTTTCCTCAAAAGGGGGGATTCCCTTCAACCCTGGGTGCAGTAGGGGAGCCCCCAACACCCTCTTTCCAGTGTTCTCTTCCCTAGATGGGGAGTTCCCTCAACCCTCTGTGCAGTGTGGGGGTCCCCCTGACACACCGGTTTGAGGGGTCTTTCCTCTAGTGAGGGGAGTCCCTTTGATCCTGGGTGTAAGGGGGGGGTCCCCACGACACAATGGTTCAAGGGATCTCCTCTCTAGAGGGGAGAGTCCCTGCGACACTGGGTGCAGACAGGGTCCCCCTAACACCTCAGTTCAAGAAGTCTCTCCTCTAGAGGGGGGAGGCCCCTCGACCCTGGGTGCAGTGTGGGGATACCCTGACTCTCCAGTTCAAGGGGTCTCCCCCCATACAGGGGGGTTTCCTAGAACTTAAGTGCAGTGGGAGCTCCCCCTGACATCACACTGCAAGGGGTCTCCCCCTTGAGAAGAGGGTCCCCTTGAACCTGGGTGTGGTGGGTGCTCACCCCGACACCCTGGTTCCAGGCATCTGCCCCCTAGAGGAGGAGGTCTCCTAAACCCTGGGTGCAGTGGGAGTTCCCCCGGAAATCCCGGTTCGAGGGGTCTCTGCCATAGAGAGGTGGGTCCCCTCAACCCAGGGTGCTCTGGGAGCTCCCAAAACACCTCGAAACAAGGGGCATGGGATGATTTAGGAGCTTCCCCCAACACCCTGGTTCAAATGGTCTCCCTTCTAGAGGGGGGAGTCCACTCAACACTGGGTGCAGTGGGAGGTCCCACAGACACCCTGGTTCAGGGGGTTTCCCACAAGAGGGGTGAGGTCCCTTCAACCCTGGGTACGATGGTGTATAAGCACCCCCTGACACCTCAGTTCAAAGGGGCTCCACCCTAGAGGGGTGAGTGCCCTCAAACCTGGTTTTGGTGGGAAGTTTGCCCAACACCCCAGTTCTAGAGGCCTGCCCCCTAGAGGCGGGAGTCCCCACTAGCCTGGATTTGGAGGGAGGTCCCCCAACACCCTGGTTTGGATGGTCTCCCCATACCGGGGGCAGGGGGTCCTGTCAAAACTGAGTGTGATGGAGTATGAGCTACCAGCGACACCCGGGTTTAAGGAGTCTCCCCTCTAGAGGGGAAATTCCCCCTGACCCTGGGTGTGGTGGGGGGGTTCCCTGACACCCTGGTTGGAGGGGTCTCTGGCCTAGATGGTGGTCCCATCTACCCTGGGTGTGGTGGGAGTTCCCCCCAACACTAGGTGCAGTGGGAGCACCTCCTACGTCCCAGTTCACAGGGTCTCCGCACTTTTGGGGGATGTCCTCTCGTTCCTGGGTGCCGTAGGAACTCCCCCCCCCCGGTTCAAGAGGTCTCCCCCCTAGTTGGGGGTAACCTAGACCCTGGGTGCAGTGGGAACTCCCAAAGACACCCCTGGTTGGAGTAGTGTCCGCACTAGAGGAGGGGTACCCTCGATCCTGGATGCAGTGGGAGCTATCTCTCAGATCGAGGGATCTCTGCCCTAGAGGGTGGTTTACCATGACCCTGGGTGCAGTTGGAGCTTGCGCCAACACCCTAGTTCATAGTGTCTCTGTCCTAGAGGAGAGGTCCCCTAACACTGGGTAGGGTGGGAGCTCTCCCCAACACCCCAATTAGAGAAGTCTTCCCCCTAGAGTGGGGGTCCCTCGAGCCAGGGTTCCAGTGGGAGCTCCCCTGACACCCTGTTTCGAGGGTCTTCGTGATACGGGGGGAGCGCCCCCGACCCTGAGTGTGATGGAGTGCCACAGTCCCACTGCAGCAAAGTAACCAGGGGGTGAGGAAAGACTTGTGTAGATCAATACAGCAGGAGTGGGAGCCTTTTATTGTAGGACAGGAGGGGTATTTATACATTCCACACAGCTTATCTAATTAACATAAACTAGATACAGCAGTCAACCAATAAGGAATCTCCACACTTAATGGCTCGCTGGCTCCACCTCACAAACCACTCCCCCTGGCAAAATACCAGGCGCCATCCTGACTTGTTTACAGACTCTAACAGTGGAGGTCCTCCGTACACCCCTGTTCAAGGGAGTGCCTGTCGGAAGCCATTCTCACACGTGACTGGGTGACTCCCGGTTAGGGTCTGAGGCGCTCTGGCTGTGTCGGAGCTTTCCCGGCCCTCTCCTGATGAGAGAACCTGTCCGTGTGGGGGTGTAACTGACCACTGACCCCGGAGGCCCAATCACTGACCCTGACCTTGGAGTGCGGCCCCCCCCTTCAACCTTCATTGGATGGAATTATCCCCTGAATTTCTTGCTCCCCAATAAAAGGCTACTCCCTGGCGTGCTCGCTCTCTCTCTCCTGCTAGCCCTGAGTAATCCTTGCTGCCCTGCCGGGCGGTTAGTGGAGGGAACCAGAGAGGGGAGCCGTCTCGGACCTGGTCATAGAAAAAGGTAACTGAGTCTGTGTGTTTATTTCGATCTCGCTAGCTAACTTTTATGCCAAGAACCTCATTAATGAAACCATTGCGCTGGCCGCGTGGTAGAATTGGCGCCCACGAGGGGGGCATTCTAGATTAGCTAGATTGAGTGGGAGCGCGCTATAAAGATAAAGAAAAAAGTAAAGATAAAGGAAATAGTGACAATTTGGGTCACAAAAGGAAGTGGTGACAATTTGGGTCACAAAAGTACCTTAAGATATTGAAGGAAAGAGACGTTAAATTAATTAAAATGGGAAATTCAACTTCTACAGATAAGGAAATGTATCTGACTATTTTAGACAGTATAATTAATCAGAAAGGAAAACAGATAAAGAAAGCTCAGTTATTACAATTCTTAGAGATTGTAGGTAAATATTGTCCTTGGTTTTGTGAACAAGAATCTCCAAATTTACTTACTTGGGAGAAATTAGGAAGAAAGTTACAAAAGGTCTGTCTTTCAAATGAATTACCTGGAGGCATAGATAATATTCAGAGAACCTGGACGGCCTTGGAAGTTTGTCTTTTTAAATATATGGGCCAGAATTCGTGGCCCCCTGAAGACCTGCTAAAAGGCATTCAACGGGCCATCAAGTCTATTCAAATGGAAAATCCGCCTGAGGCTACGTTAATTCCTTTTCCTTTAAGCCGCTTAAAAACGAAGGCGCTAGGGGCCAGGCCCAAAGTTAAAAATGTAAATTTAAACTTGCAAAATCAGGTTACTCGGCAGGGAGATTATGGAGAGCAACATCAGAAAGGAGATACCTCTGAGGTCCTAGAGAGCCCTCCAAGGGAGGTAGACAATCTTCCTGGAGAGGAAAATCCGGAAGAGATTCCTAGAGGGGCTCAGAGTTCTTCTCAGCCACGTGACTTAAAAGCCCAATTTCAAAATAGCGACAGCACAGAACCTTTACCAGCTAATCTATGGGGGAGAAATATTTTAACCAAAATGGGATTATTATTAGTTACTCCTAACTCTATGAGATCAGTTGAGGAAGTTAGTCAGAGGTATTTTCCTGGAGATGATAGGGAGACCCTTCAGGAAGAGTATCTGTTTACAAACCAGTCTCCACGACAAAGATTAGTAAATGCTCCAAGCCAAAATTTTTATTAGGGGCCCTGAGTACTTCCCCGATCCCTAAGACAGCTGAAAAAATCACTTGGCTCACAGAGGAGCCTATATGGATTTCTCAGTGGCCCATCTCAGGGGAAAAGCTTAAAATAATTCATAGGTTAGTAGAGGAACAACTTCAGGCTGGTCATATAGAACCAATGCTTAGTCCTTGGAACACACCTATATTTGTTATTAAGAAAAAGTCAGGAAATTGGAGATTGCTGCAGGATTTAAGGGCAATAAATCATGCAATTCAGCCTATGGGATCCTTACAGCCAGGACTTCCCTCTCCCACAGCCATTCCTTTAGATTATAACTTGATGGTAATAGATTTAAAAGACTGTTTTTTCTCTATAAGGTTACATCCTGGAGATTGTGAGAGATTTGCTTTCACTGTCCCAACAATTAATTTTAAGGAACCTGTTAAAAGATATTGCTGGAAAGTACTCCCACAGGGAATGCGTAATAGTCCTACTCTGTGCCAAAAATACGTAGACCAGGCGATAGATCCCATAAGAAGTAGCTTTCCTGATGCATATATTATTCATTTTATGGATGATATATTATTGGCTCATGCTAATTCAGAGGTACTTTCAGAAATTTTTACTCAGTTAGAGACTTCGCTTACAGCAATGGGTTTATGCATAGCTCCTCAAAAAATTCAAAAAGTGTCACCTTTTCAATATCTAGGTCAGATAATTCAAGGACGTACAATCCGTCCTCAAAATCTTCAGATAAGAATTAAGGAGTTACATACCCTTAATGATTTTCAAAAGCTATTAGGAGATATTAATTGGCTGAGGCCATCCTTAAAACTAACTACTTCTGAGTTAAGTCCTTTATTTCAGATATTACAAGGAAATCCCTCTCCAACCTCTCCACGTCAGCTAACTTTAGAGGCTAAAACAGCTTTAAGGAAAGTTGAAAATGCAATTAAAAATGCACAGCTTACTAGAGTTGATCCTAAGAAAATGGTGTATTTATTAATATTTCCAACTGAACATACACCAACAGGAGCCATATGACAAAAATTAGGAGTTATTGAGTGGATTTATTTATCCCACTCCCCTCAAAAAACATTAATTCCTTTTCATGATTCTATAGCTCAATTAGTAATTAAGGGTAGAACTAGGATTTTACAATTAATTGGATCTGAACCTGATATCATAATTATTCCATTTTCTGTTCAACAGATTAATTGGCTTTTTCAAACTTCTAGCCCATGGCAAATAGCTTTTGCTGATTTTCCTGGCCAGATAGACAGTCACTATCCTCGTGATAAGATTATACAATTTGCATCATTAACGTCACTTATTTTTCCAAAGATTGTACGTGCCCATCCTATAGATAAAGCCTTATCAGTGTTCACTGATGGATCAAGTTCAGGTAAAGCAGGATTTTATAGTCGTGTTCACACAGAGGTAATACAAACTTCTTATACTTCTGCCCAAAGAGCAGAGCTTCAAGCTCTGATTTGTGCCTTAACTTACTTTGCAAATGAGCCTATTAACATTTATTCTGACAGCTTATATGCAGTCGGAGTTACTAAAAATATTGAAACTTCAGTTATTGGGTATACTTCATCACAAGAGTTATTTAAATTATTTCATAATTTACAAAAGGCAGTGCTAATGCGGAAATATCCATGTTTCATAGGACATATACGAGCTCATACTAATCTTCCAGGACCTTTAGCTTCAGGTAATAACAAAATTGACAAACTTGTAGCTTTTTGTCAACAGATGTCTTCATATGACTGTACACTAGCTTCCCATTCCTTACATCATCAAAATACTTTTAGCTTACGTAAAAAATTTAATATTACTAGAAAACAAGCTCGTCAGATTGTAAGCCAATGCCCTAAGTGTGTTATTCACACTCCATCTCTGCCATCAGGGGTAAATCCCCGTGGATTAAAGCCAAATCAAATCTGGCAAATGGACGTAACTCATATTCCTCAATTTGGTAAGCAGTGTTATGTGCATGTCATAGTGGACACTTATTCTAGATTTATTTTTGCCACAGCACGTACTAAGGAAAATTCTCAAAATGTAATTTCTCATTGCCTAGCAGCTTTTTCTGTTTTAGGATGCCCTATACAGATTAAAACAGATAATGCTCCAGCTTATGTGAGCTCTTTTCAACAATTTTGTCAAGAGTTTAAAATTAATCATAAAACAGAAATTCCTTATAACCCCCAAGGTCAAGCCATTGTAGAACGAGCTCATTTATCTATTAAACTTCAATTACAAAAATTAAAAAGGGGGGATAGGCTTATGACTCCCCAAAATAGCCTTAATCATGCCTTGTTTGTTTTAAATTTTTTAAACTGTGACGCAGAAGGTCACACTGCTGCTGAGAGACAAATGTCTCCCTCAGTAACAGGCCCTTTAGGCAGAGTTTTGTGGAAAGATTTACAGACCGGTCAGTGGAAGGGCCCAGACCCGGTGATTATATGGGGCAGAGGGCATGCTTGTATTTTCCCAGAAAATTCTTCTCGTCCTATTTGGGTGCCTGAACGTGCTATCAGACATGGAAGAGATAGAACCCAGATTGAAGCGACTGAAGATCAACCCAGAGGAGCCCCCATCCAGAAGGAGGAGATATCGGAAAAGGATGAAGAAAGACCAGATTGACCCAGCCAAAAAGCTGATTTCATGGGAAGACGTGAAGAAGCTAACAACCCAGGCTTCCCGAATACTTCGAGACCTAGGAAAAAACAGGACCCCAATGATGATGGTAACAACAGTAATTGCCCTACTGGGCTGTCAGGTAAAGGGGGATCAAGTAGACACTTACTGGATCCACCCCTGGTACACCCAGCTGTGTGGACTGGAAAATCTATTCCAGTATTTACTAATGACTCATTCATGATGGGAGGATTTACAGATACTCATATTACTCCCAATCATGTGACTAGATTTAATTATTCTGGCTATAGTGCCCAATTACCCTTGTGTTGGTCCCACGATAAACATGCTGGCTGTCTGAAAGTATCATTCGAAGAAAAGACAGCGATTGGTAGACCTAGACTGACAAATAATTCTATTTATGGAGATTTAAAACCTAATACTAGATCAGTAATTAAGATGGGACTTTCCCATAATAAGCCAGTCATTTCTGCCAAACCTCCACGGATACACCACTGTCCAAATAGTTCTACAATTGAGATTGGCACCTTTCCTAAATGGATGGATTGTATAAATCCCTTTCCTGTACAACATAAGGTGTCTAAAGATAGTGGGTATATTTTAGACTGGTCTCCAAAAATTGATAAGAGACAATTACGAAGAAATTCTGCTATGACACCTGCAGGATTTGTTAGTAATATTTTGACTTATAGTAAAGGTGGTGTTCAAAAAGATATTTGGCGTTTAATTGCTGCCTCAGAATTCTTACATTTTACTGACAAACCCTTACCAAGATTTATTGGCAAGAACTGTAAAGAGGGATCTTGCTATGGCTTACGAGCTTGTGTCCAATCTCCTTATGTTTTAATTATTGGAAATGTAAAAGTTAAATGGATAGATGACAGATATATTGTTACTTGTAATAAATGTAACCTAACCAATTGTATTACTAGGTATAATGGAGGAAAAGGAGTGCTGATACTTCATCAGCCCTCTTTTGTTTTATTACCTGCTAATATTTCAGAGCCATGGTATGCTGATGCTGGTTTACAAGTCTTACAGCAAATTCATGCCCAGCTGGCAAGACCTAAACGTGCTATTGGAGTTATAATTGTTGGTGTTTTGGCGCTAGTCTCTTTTATTGCATCAACTGTCTCTGCGTCTCTGACATTGTCTCAGAATATTCAGCATGCAAAATTTCTTAATAATTTAGCTCAAAATACTTCCAAGGCTCTGCGTAATCAAGTAAATATTGATGAAAAGATTGAAACTAAATTAAACGCCTTAGAGGCAACTGTTATTGACATAGGTAATAAACTTTCAGCCTTAAAATTTAAAGAAAGGCTTAAATGCCATGCTAATTATAAGTATGTGTGTGTTACAGCTGCCAAGTACAATGCTTCTCTCTGGGATTGGGAGAAGGTTAAAAACCATTTGTTAGGTATTTGGCAAAATAGTAATAATAGCTTGGATATTCTGGAACTTCATCACCATATCCAAGACATTCAAAATAATAGAGCTGATTTTTCAGATCCTTCTTCTTTGGCTAACCAAATATTGAAGGAGTTAAATGGATTCAACCCTGGAAATATTCTCAAACACTCGGCCTGGTACATTATTGGATTATTCTCTTTGCTGCTAATTCTTTATTGCGTTGTAATTGTAGGATGGCGAGTCTTCAGAACAAAAATGCAGAAACTCCAGAGAGTGAACCGCCGCCTCATTTTTGCGAAAAGAAAGGGGGAATATGTCGGAAGCCATTCTCACACGTGACTGGGTGACTCCCGGTTAGGGTCTGAGGCGCTCTGGCTGTGTCGGAGCTTTCCCGGCCCTCTCCTGATGAGAGAACCTGTCCGTGTGGGGGTGTAACTGACCACTGACCCCGGAGGCCCAATCACTGACCCTGACCTTGGAGTGCGGCCCCCCCCTTCAACCTTCATTGGATGGAATTATCCCCTGAATTTCTTGCTCCCCAATAAAAGGCTACTCCCTGGCGTGCTCGCTCTCTCTCTCCTGCTAGCCCTGAGTAATCCTTGCTGCCCTGCCGGGCGGTTAGTGGAGGGAACCAGAGAGGGGAGCCGTCTCGGACCTGGTCATAGAAAAAGGTAACTGAGTCTGTGTGTTTATTTCGATCTCGCTAGCTAACTTTTATGCCAAGAACCTCATTAATGAAACCATTGCGCTGGCCGCATGGTAGAAGTGCCCCCGAACTTTGGTTCGGTGTGAGGTCCCCCCGACACCCGGGTTAGAGTGGTGTTTGCTCTACAGGGGGATGCACCTCCAACCCTGGTTGCAGTGGGAATTCCCCGACACCCCAACTTGAGGGGTGGCTGTCCTATAGGGGGAGCACCCCCAACCCTGGGTGCTGTGGGTGTCCCCTCAACACCTTGGTTCAAGGGGTTTATGCCCTACAGAGTGGAGCACCACGACCATGGGTGCAGTGGGGTGTCCCCTCAACACCCTGGTTCAAGTGGTTTTGTCATACAGGGGAGAGTGCCCTGGACCGTGTTTACGGTAGACAGTCCCCTCAACATCTAGTTCAAGGTGGCCCCACTACAGGGGTTAGTACCCTCCACCTTGCATGCAATGGTATATGAGCTACCCCCGACACCTCGGTTTGAGGGGTCTGTCCCCTAGTGAGGGAGTGTTCTCGACCCTGGATCAATGGTATACAAGCTCCCCCCAACACCCCGGGTTGAGAGGTCTCCCACCTAGAAGGGTGTCCCCTCAATCCTGGGTGCGATGGTATATGAGCTCGCCCAACACCCAGGTTGAGGAGTTTTGCCCTAGAGGTGTGAGTACCCTCAACCCTGGGTGGGATAGTATACAAGCTCCCCCTGACACCCTGGTTCAAAGGGTCTCCCCCCTAGATGGGGAGTCCCCTCAACCCTGGGTTCAGTGGGAACTCCACAGGATAACCTGATTCACAGGTCTCCCACCTACAGGCGGGAGCCCCCACGACTCTTGGTGCAGTGGGAGCTCCTTCTGACACCCTGGTTCGAGGAGTCTCCACCCCAGAGTGGGAGGTATCCTCGACCCTGGCTGCAGTCTGAGCTTTCCCCAACAACCCAGTTTGAGGAATCTCTGCCTTCAATTGGGGGGTCCTCTCAAACATGGGTGTGGTGAACGCTCCCCCTGACACCCTGATGCAAAGGCACTGGGTGCAGTGTCAGCTTCCCCCGACACCAAGTTTGAGGGGTCTTCGGCCTCGAGGGGTGGGTCCCCTCATCCCTGGGTATGGTGGTAGCTCTCCCCGATACACCGGTTTGAGGGGTCTCCACCCTAGAGTGGGGATGTTCTCGATTCTTGGTGCTTTGGGAACTCCCCGCGACACCCCAGTTCAAAGGGTCTCCAGGTAGGGAGAGGATCCCCTCAAACCTGGGTGTGGTTGGAGCTCTCTGGATGGACAATCCAATTCTAGGGGTCTCCAACCTAAAGGGAGGTCCCCTCTACCCTGGGTGCAGTGGGAGCTTCCATGACACCCCAGTTTGAGGGTCTCTGCCCTAGAGAGGTGTTTCCTCAACCCTGTGTGTGGTGGGAGCTTCCCCCGACAACACATATTGCGGGGTCTCTGCCCCTAGAGGGTGTTCTTGACCCTGTGTGTGGATCAAGCTCCCCCCAACACACTTTTTGTGGTGTCCCTGCCCTAGAGTGGGGGGTCCCATTGACCCTGGGTGCCGTGGAAGCTCCCCCCCGCCACCCTACTTCAAGGGGTCTCCCCCCCTAGAATGAGGGTCTCTTTGACTCTGGGTGAGATGGGAACTTACCCCAACACCCAGGGTCACAGTGTCTTCACCCTAGAGAGGGTGGACCCGCCCTGGAGAGGGTGCTGATGGGTGCTCCCCCTGACACCCCTGATCAAGAGGTCTCTGAACTAGAGGGGGGAGTCCCCTTAACCCTGGGTGCAGGGGGAGGTCCCCTCAACATCCCAGTTACAGGGGTCTCCCACTAGAGGGGTGTGTCTCCTCGACCCTGGATGCAATGGTATATGATCTCCTTTCGATACTCTGGTACAAAGGAACTCTCCCCAAGGGGGTGGTGCCCTAGACCCTGGGTGTGGTGTGTGGTTCCCCCAACACTCCGGTTTGAGGGTCTCCCGCCTAGAAGGGGGTTCCCCCAACAACACAGGTGCGGTAAGGTGGTCCCCCCGACACCCGGTTCATGAGGTCTCCACCCTAGGGAAGGGAGTTACCCTGACCCTGGTTGTTGTGGGGGGGTCCCCTCAACACCCCGGCTCAATGGGTCTCCCCGCTATAGTGGGGAGTCCCCCAACTCTGGGTGCACTGGGAGATTTCCCCGAAACCCTGGTTCAAGGGATCTCCCTGTTATAGGTGGGAGTCCCCTCGAACCTGGGTACGGTGTGGGTTCCCCCCAACACCCCGGTTCAAGTGGTCTCTTCCCTAGAAGGGGAATTCCTCTGACCTTGGGTGTTGTGGTGGGGGCCTCCATCACACCCCATTTCTAGTGGTTTCCCCCCTTAAGGTGTGGTGCCCTCAACCCTGGGTGCCAAGGGGGCTCCCCGGCACCCTGATTGGAAGTCCCCTTGATCCTGGGTGCAGTGGGAGCTCCCCTTGACACCCCAGTTTGAGGGTTATACCCCCTAAAGGAATCATCCCCTCTACCCTGGGTGCAGAGAGAGCACTTCTCAAAATCCTGGTTCAAGGGTTTTCCCCCCTAGTGGGGAGTATTACCTGGAGTCTGGGTTCTCTGTGAGCTTCCCACCATACCTCGTGCGAGGGTTCTCTCCCCTAGAGGGTGAGTTCCCTCAACCCTGGGTTCAGTGGGAGCTCCCCCCAACACCCAATTCAAGGGGTCTCTGCTCTAGAGGGGAGGATCCCCTTGACCCTGGGTGCAGTGGGAGCTCACTCCGACATCCTGGTTCGAGGCTTCTTCCCCCTAGAGGGGGCGTCCCCTCCAACCAGGGTGTGACGGGAGCTCCTTAGTCACTCCAATTTGAGTGGTCTTCACCCTAGAGGGGGGTACCCTCAACCATATGTGCAGCTCCTCCCGACACCCCTGTTCGAGTGGTCTCTGTCCTAGATAGGAAGTCCACTGGGTGTGAAGGGAGCTCCCTCTGATTCCTGGTTCGAGGGGTATCTGCCCTAGAAGAGAACTCACCTCAACCTGGGTACTATTTGAGCTACCCATGACACCCTGTGTCAAGAGGGTCTCTGACCTAGAGTTGGGTTCCCCTTTACCCTGGGTGCAGTGGAAGCTCCTACTGACACCCTGGTTCAAGCAGTCTTCGCCCTAGATGGGGGAGCGGCTTTCTCTTTGACCCTAGTTGCGGTGGAAGCTACCACCGGCGCCCTGGCTCATGGTGTCTCTGCCCTATTGTGGGGGGTACCCTCAATCCTGGATGCAGTGGGAAATCTCCCCAGCACTGTGGTGCAAGCGGTGTTCCCCCTAGAGGGGTGGTCCTCTTGACCCTGGGTGTAGTGGGAGCTTCCCGTGACCCCCCGGTTTGAGGGGTGTTTGCCCTACAGGGGAGGTCCCCTTGATCTTTGGTGTGGTTTGAGCTCCCCCCAACACCATGGTTTGTGGTGTATCTGCCCTAGAATGGGGTCCCCTTGACACTTGGTGGGGTGGGATTTCCCCCAGACAGCACGGCTTGAGGAGTCTCCCCCGTAACTGGGGGTCCCCTCGACCCTGGATGCAGTGGGAGCTCTCACTGACACCCCAGTTCAAGGCATCTTTGCCCTAGAGGGGGGTTCTCTCTACTGACACCCTGGGAGCTCTCACTGACATCCTGGATCTGGGGGATGCAATGGTGTATGAGCTCCCCCCGACAGCCCGGTTTAAGGGGTTTCCCACTAGTTGGGTGGGTCCTCTCAACACTGGGTCGATGGTATACAAGCTTTCCACACACCCCAGTTTGAAGGGGCTTCCCCCTAGTGGGGTGAGTCCCCTCAACCGTGGGAGTGGTGAGAGGTCTCCCTGATACCCCGGTTTGAAGAGGCTCCCCTCTAGAGGGGGGAGTCCTTTTGGCCCTGAGTGTGGTGAGAGCTCCCCCTGAAACCCCCAATTTGAGGGTTCTCTTCCCTAGAGAGTGGTCCCCTCGTCTCTGTGTGCAGAGGGGCTCCCCCCGACACTCCGGTTCAAGGATACTCCCTCCTGGTGGGGAGTTTCCCTCGAACCTGGGTGCAGTGGGAGCTCCCAAGACACACCGTTCGAGGGTGCTCCCCTCAACCCTGGGTACGGTGGGAGCTTCTCCCGACACCAGTTTTGAGGGTTCTCTGCCATGGATGGGGGTCCTCTCGACCCTGGGTGTGGTGGGAGATCCCCCAATACTCCATTTTGAGGGGTCCCCCCTAGAGGGTGGGGTCCCCTCAACAGTGGGTAAGGTGGGAGCTCCCCCAGATACCCCCACTCCAGGGGGCTTCCCCCTAGAAGGAGGTCCCCTGGACCTGGGGTGCAGTAAAAGCCTCCTCTAACACTCCAATTTGAGGAGGGTGCAATGATATACAAGTTCCCCCCGACATCCCGGTTAGAGGGGCTTCCTTCTAGAGGTATGAGTCCCCTGAACCCTGGGTGCAATAGTATATGAGCTATCCCCGACACTCCGGTTCAAAGGTTTTCCCCTAGAGGGGGTAGTCCCCTCCATCATGGGTCAACCCATGTCGGGAGGTATCTCCCCTAGAGGAGGGAGTCCCCTAAAAATTTGGGTGCAGTGGGAGATCACCCCAACACCCCGGTTCAAGTGGTTTCCCCCTAGAGGGGTGATTCCCCTCAATCCTGGGGGCGATGGTATATGAGTTCCTCCTGGCACCCCAGTTTGAAGGGTCTCCCTGCTAGAAGGGGGAGTCCTCTTGACCCAGGGTGCAGTGGGTACTCCCCAGGACACCCCGGTTTGGGAGGTCTCCCTCCAACAGGCGCGAGTCCCCTAGACCATGGTGTGGTGAGAGCTCCCCAAGAAACCCCAGTTGGAGGGTTCTCAGCCCTAGTGGTGACCACTGGTTGCAGTGGGAGCTCCACCTTATACACTGGTTTGAGGGGTCTCTGCCCTAGTTTGGGGGTCTCCTCAACCCTGGATGCAATGGGAGCTCCCCATATACCATGTTTTGAGGGGTCTCTGCCCTCAATTGGGGGATCCCCTTGACTCTGGATGTAGTGGGAGCTCCCCCCAACATGCCAGTTCAAGTGGTGCCCACCCTAGGGGGATCCTTTTGACCCAGGGTGCAGTAGAAGCTCCCCCTCACCCCATTTCAAGGTGTCTCCCCCAAAAGTCCACTGGACCGTGGAAATGATGTAGGGGGGGTCAAACAGACAACCAGTTTTGAGTTGACTCCCCCCAGAGAGAGGAGTCCCCTCAACTCAGGGTGCACTGTGGGGGGTGCCCCCAATATCCAATTTTGAGGGGTCTACACCCTAGAGGGTGCATCCCCTAACATGGGTGAGGTAGGAGTTCCCCCTGACACTCAGTTCGAGGGATCTCTGCCCTATTGGGGAGGTCCTCTTGTCCCCCTGCAGTGGGAGCTCCCCCTGACACCCCGGTTAGAGGGGTCTTGCCCCTAAAGGGAGGGGTCCCCTCTACACTGGGTGCATTGGGAGCTCACCCTGACAACCATGTTTCAGGAGTCTCCCCCCAGGGGGAGGGTTCTCCTTGACCCTGGATTTGGTGAAAGCTTCCCCGGACACCCCAGTTCTAGGGGGGTGTGATGGTATACCCCAACATCCCAGTTTGAGGGATCTCCCCCCTATAGGGGGTTCTCTTGACCCTAGGTACAATGGTATATGAGCTCCCCTGACACCCTAATTTGAGAGGGTTCCCCCTAGAAGTGTGAGTCCCCTCAATGCTGGTTGTGATGATATACGAGCTACCCCCGACCCCTTGGTTTGAAGGGTCTCCACCCTAGAGGTGGGAGTGCCCTTGACCCTCCGTGCGGTGGGAACTCCCCAGGAAACCCTGGTTCAGGAGGTCTCCCCGCTACAGGCAGGACTCTCCTTCAACCTGGGTGCAGAGGGAGGTCCCTCCAACACCCTGGCTCGAGGGGTATCACCCTAGAGGGTTGAGTCCCCTCAACCCTGGGTGCGATGGTATAGGAGCTCTACCCAACACCCTGGTTTGAAGGATCTTTCCCATAGAAAGGGGAGTCGCCTCGACCCTGTGTTTGGTGGGAACTCTAAGGACACCCCAGTTTGGGAGGTCTCCCTGACACCCCAGTCAAGGGGTCTATACCCTAGAGTGGAGGCTTCCTTGGTCTTGGGTTGGTGGGAGCTCCCCTGACACCCTGGATTGAGGGGTCTCTGCCCTACAGGGGGGTCCCCTCAAGCCTAAGTGTTGTGGGAGTTCCCCCCATACCCTGGTTCATAGGGTCTCTGCCCTAAAGGGGGGTTTCACTCGACCCTAGTTGTTGTGGGAGTCCCCCATACCCCAGATCACAGGGTCTCCACACTAGATTGTGAGGTTCCCCTTGACCCTGAGTGCGGTGGTGTTCCCCCTGACACCCCAGTTCGAGAAGTCTCTCCCCAAGAGGGGGGGGAAGCACCCGACCCTGGGTGCAGTGGGGGGCTCCTGACTCTCCAGTTCGAGGGGTCTCCCCACTAGAGGGGGGCTCCCCTCAAACTTGGGTGCAGTTGGTGCTCCCCCTGAAACCCTGGTGCAAAAGGTCTCCCCCTTCAGAAGGGGGTCCCCTTGACCCTGGGTGGGGTTGGAACTCACCCCAACAACCTGGTTCCAGTCGTCTCCCCGCTAGAGGAGGGGATCCCCTCGACCCTGAGTGCAGTGGGAGCTCCCCTTGACACCCCGGTTTGAGGGGTCGCCACCATAGAGGGGTGGGTCCCCTCGACCTGTGGTGCTGTGGGAACTCCCCCATCACCTCAGATCGAGGGGGCTGTGATGGTATACGAGCTCCCCCCAACATCCCTCTTTGAGGGAGTCCCCTTAAGCCTTGTGTGGTGGGAGGTCGTACCAACACCCCGGTTCAAGGGGTTTCCCTCTAGAGGGGTGAGTCCCTTCAACCCTGGGTATAATGGTATACAAGATCCCCCTGAACCTTGGTTAAAAGGGACTCCCCTCTAGAGGGGTGAGTGCCCTTGATGCTGGGTTCGGTGGGAAGTTTGCCCAACACCCCTGATCAAGGGGTCACCACCCTAGGTTCGAGGGGTCTCCCGCCTAGGGGGGATCGTCTCAACCCTGGTTGTGATGGTATAGGAGCTCTTCCCAACACCCTGGTTCAAAGGTCACCACCCTAGATGGGGAGGTTCCCTCGACCCTGATTACTATTGTATAAGTGCTCCCCCAACACCCAGCTTTGAGGAGTCTCCCACCTAGTCGGAGTCCGTATGACCCTGGGTGCGATTGTATACGAGCTCCCTCCCACACCCTGGTTCAAGGGGTCTCCCCTCTAGGGGAAGATCCCCTCAACACTGGGTGCAATGGTACACAAGGTCCCCCGACACCCAATTTCAAGGGGTCTCCCCCCTAGAAGGGTTTCCCCTCGACCCCGGGTGGTTTGGTATACAAGCTCACATTTACATCCCTGTTCCAGCGGGGGGGGGGGGGGGTCCTTGAGGGGCAGTTCTTGAGGGGGGGTCCCCTTGACTCTGGGTGCGAATGTATATAAAACCCCTCAACATTCTGGTTTGAGTGGTCTCCCCCGTAGAGGTGGAGCTCCCCAACGTGGGTGTGCTGGGAGTTCCCCCTGCACCCCAGTTTGAGGTGTCTCCCCCGAGAGGGGGTTGCGCCCTGAACCCTGAGTATGAAGGAAAGGGATCGTGCTGACAACCCGGTTTGAGGCATCTCCTTCCTAGAGGGGGGAGTCCCCTCGAAACTGGGTATGGTGGAGGGGGACCACTGACACCACGGTTGGAGGGGTTTCTTTAGAGGGGGGAGTCCCCTTGACCCTGGGTGTGGTGGGGGAGTTGCCCAACACCCTGGTTCTAGCGGTCTCCCTCCTAGTGTAGGGAGCCCCCTCGACCCTGAGTGCAGTGGTGGTGGTCCCCTCACCTCTGGTTAGAAGGGTCTCCCCCCATAGAGGAGGGTTCCGCTGGACACCCCAGTTCGAGGGGTGTCTGCACTAGAGGGGGGGTTGGGGTCTCCCCCAACACCCTGGTGTAAGGGGTCTCCCAACTTAAGGGGAATTCCCCTTGAGCCTGCATATGGTGGGGGTTTTCCCCCAAAACCTGGTTTGAGTTGTCTCCGCCCTAAAGTGGGGAGTACCCTAGACCCTGGCTTAGGTGGAGGGGGCTCTCCCTGATACCACAGTTAGAGGGGACTCTTCCCTAGAGTGGGGAGGCTCCTAACCCTGGGTGCTGTGGGGGGCCCTGACATCCCGGTTCAAGGGATTTCCCCAGTAGAAGCGGGAGTCCACTTGACCCTGGGTGCGGTGGGGAGGGTTGCCCCAACACCCTGTTTCAAGGCATCTCCATCCTAGAGAGATGAGTACCCTAAATCCTTGGTGCGGTGGGAGGGGGTCCAAGCAACACCCCGTTTCAAGGGGTCCCCCCTACAAGTGGGAGTCCCCTTGTCCCTGGATGCAATTTTATAGGATTTCCCCCTGACACCCTGGTTTGAGTGGTCTCCTCCCTAGAGGGGGGTTCCCTCGACTCTGGGTATGATGGTATACAACCTCTCCCTGACACCCGGTTTGAGTTGTTTCCCGCCTAAGGTGGGTCCCATCGAGCCTGGGTGTGGTTGTATATGAGCTCCCCCCGACACCCTGGTTCAAGGGGTCTTCTCCCTAGAGAGGGTGTCTCTCGACCCTGGGGGCGATGGTGTATGATCTCCCCCAAGACCCCGTTTTGAAGGGTCTCTTCCCTAGAGGGGGGTCCCCTAGACCCTGGATGTGGTGGAAGGTCCCACTGACACCCCAGTTCAAGGGGTTTCCCTGTAGATGTGGGAGTCCCTAAAACCATGGGTGCAATGGTATACGAGCTCCCCCCAACACCCCGGTTCCAGGAGTTTTCCTCCTAGAGGGGAAATTCCCACTGACCCTGGGTGCGGTGGTGAGGTCTCACCAACAACCCAGTTCGAGGGGTCTCCTCTTAGATGGAGTCCCCTCGACCCTGGGTATGGTGGGGGCTGTCTACCTGACAACTCGGTTTGAGAAGTCTCCCAACTAGAAGGCAAAGTCTCATCGACCCTGGGTGCTGCTGGGTGGGCTTCCCCCTACACCCCAGTTTGAGAAATCTCTTTACTAGAGGTGGGTGTCCCCTCGACCCTGAGTGTGGTGGGAGGGTCCCCCCGACACCATGGTTTGTGGGCTTTTCCCTGTAAGTGGGGGGAGATCCCTCGACCTGAGTGAAGTGTTGGGTCCCCTTCACAGCCCGGATCGAGGGGCATCCTTCTAAGGCAGGGAGTCCCATGGACCCTGGGTATGAAGGGGGATCCCCCTGAAACACCGGTTCTCCCCCTTGTGGTGGGTATCTCCTCGACACTGGGTGCAGTGGGAGCTCCCCCTGACACCATGGTTCAATGGTTTTACCCCCTATAGGAGGCGTCCACTCAACCCTAGATGCGGAGGGAGCTCCCCCTGACACCCAGCTTTGAGTGTTCAACCCATAGTGGAGGTGGTCCCCTCGACACTGGGTGTGCCGGGAGCTCCCCCTGACACCCTAATTTGAGGTGTCTTCACCCTAGTGTGGGTATCCCCTTGACCCTGGGTGCGATGGGAGCTCGCCCTGACACTTTGGTTTAAGGGTCTCTCCCCTAGATGGGGGGGGGCCTTGACACTGGTTGCGGTGGGAGCTCCTCCCGACACCCCCATTTGATGTATCTTCCCCCTAAAGGGGGGTCCCCTCGACCCTGAGTGCGGTGATAGCTTCCTCCGACACCCGCTTCCAGGGGGGGTGCGATGGTATAGAGCTCCTCCGACACCCATTTTGGTGGTTGTCCCACCTAGAGAAGGGAGTCTCCTCGACCTTGGGTGCAGTGGGACCTCCCCCCAACACCCTAGTTCTAGGGTTCTGCACCACACCCAGGTTCAAGGGTTCTACCCGCTACGGAGGGCGGTTCTCTTGGCCTTGACTTGCCCCTGACACCTTGGTTCGAGGGTATCCTCCCTAGAGGGGGGTCCACTCAACACTGAGTGTGGTGGGAGCTCCCCCCGACACTCCCATTCGAGGTGTCTCCCATCTAGATGGGGGCCCTCGATGCTGGGTTCAGTGAAAGCTTTCCCCAACACTCCAGTTCCAGGGGGATGCGAAGGTATAGGAGCTCCACCTGAGACCCCGATCAAGGGGTCTCCTCCCTTAGAGGGGGTGTCCTCTCGACCTTGGGTGCAGTAGGATGTCTTCCTGACACCCTGTTTCGAGGAGATTCCCCCTAGAGTGGTGAGTCCCCTCAACCCTGGGTATGATGGTATACAAGCGGCCCCCCGACACTTCGGTTTGAAGGGTCTCCCCCCTAGAGAGTCTCCTTGACCCTGGATATGGTGGTAGCTCCCCAGGACACCCCGGTTCAGGAGGTTTCCCCCCTACAGGCAGGAGTCCCCTCGAACCTAGGTGAGGTGGGAGATCCTCCTGACACTCTGGTTTGAGGAGTCTCCGCCCATGAAGGCGGGGACCCCTTGACTCTGGGTGCAGTGGGACCTCCCCCTGACACCCCAGTTCGAGGGGAGTTTCTTCCCTAGAGGGGTGTCCTCTCGACACTGGGAGCTCTACCAGACACCATGGTTCAAGGAGTCTCCACCCTATACTGGGGGTCCCCTCGATCCTGGGTGCAGTGGGAGCTCTTACTGAAACCCCAGTTTGAGAGGTCTTTGCCCTACTGGGGCATTACCCTCTACTTGGGGTGCAGTGGAAGCTCTCCCGACATCGCAGTTGGAGGGGGGTGCAATGAAGTATGAGCTCCCCCAACACCCCAGCTCGAGGGATTTCCCACTAGAGGGGTGTGTCCCCACAACCATGGTGTGATGGTATACAAGCTTCCACTGACACCCCGTTTCAAAGGGGCTCTCCCCTTAGAGTGGGGAGTCCCCTCGACCCTGGGTGTGGTGAGAGGACCCACCGACACCACATTTCAAAGAGTCTCCCCCCTTAAGGGGGGAGTCCCATCGTCCCTGGGAGTGGTGAGAGGTCCCCCAAACACCCTGGTTCGAATGGGCTCCCCCCTAGAGGGGGTAGTCCTCTTGATCCTAGTTTCGGAGGGAAGTTTCCTCGACACCCCGGTTTAGATGTTCTCCCCTCTAGAGGGAGGAGTCCCCTTCACCCTGGGTACAGTGGGATGTCTCCCCGACACCACGGTACAAATGGTCTCCCCCTAAAGGTGGGAGTGACGTTGACACTGTGTGCGATGGTATATGAGCTTCCCCAGACTCCCTGGTTTGAGGGGTCTCCCGCCTAAAGGGGAAATCCCCCTGACTCTGGGTGCAGTGGGGGTTCCCCCAAAACCACGGTTTGAGGGGTCTCCACTTTTGACTCTGTGTGTGGTGGAGAGGGGTCCCAGGCACCATGGTTAGAGGGGGATCTTTTCTAGAGGGGAGAGTTCCCCCAATGCTGAGTGTGGTGGGGGCCCCAATACCTGGGTTTGAGGTATCTCCCCACTAGAGGGCAGAGTCCCCCCAACACTGGGTGTGGTGGAGAGGATCCCCCGACACCCCAGTTTGAGGCATCTCCCCACAAGATGGCAGAGTCCCCTCTAACCTGGGTGTAGGGGATCCCCCTGACACCCGGGTTCAAGGGATTTACCCTCTGCATAGGGGAATCCCCTTGACACTGGGTGCAATGTTATATAAGCTCCCATGGACACTAGGTTGGAGGGGTCTCCACCCAAGTGGTGGTCCCCTCTACCCTGGGTGATATTGTATATGAGCTCCCCCCAATACACTGGTTCAAGGGGGCTCTCCCTTAGAGAAGGTGTCCCCTTGACACTGGGTGTATGGTATATGAGCTCCCCACGACATCCCATTTCGAGTGGTCTCTCCCCTAGAAGGGGGCTTCCCTCGACCCTGGGTACAAACGTATACAAGCTCTCACTGACACTCCGGTTTGAAGGGTCTGGCTGGTCTCCTGCCTATGGGGGTGTCCATATGACCCAGGGTGCAATGGTATATGAGCTCTCCCCAAGATACCGGTTCTAGGGGTCTTCCGCCTAGCGGGTTCCCCTTGACACTGGGTGCAATAGTATACGAGCTCCCACCGACACCACAGTTCGAGTGGTCTCCCCCATAGAGGGGGGGTCCTCTAGATCCTGGTTGCGATGATATAGGAGCTCACACTGACTCCCTTGTTCGATAGGTCTCTGCCCTAGAGGTGGGGTCCTCTCGACTCTGGGTGCAAATGTATATGAACTCCTCCTGACACCTTGGTTTGAGGGGTCTCCCCCATAGAGGGGGGGATCTCCTCAAACCTGTTTGTGGTGGGAGCTCTCCTTGCACCTGGGTTCGAGGTGTCTGTCCCCGAGAGGGGGGAGTCTCCTGGATCTGGGTGCAGTGGAGGGGAGTCACCCTGACAACCTAGTTGGAGACATCTCCCACCTATAGGGGGGAGACCCCTCGACTTTGTATGTGGTGGGGGGTTCCTCCTCACACCTCATTTTAGTGGTCTCCCTTCTAGAGTGGGGAGCCCCTCATCCCTGGGTATGGTGGGGGTACCTCTGACACCCTGGTTCGAATGGTCTTTCTATACAAGGGGAGTCATGTCAACACTGGGTGCAATTGTATATGAGCTCCCACAGACACCCCAATTCGAGGAATCTCCACCCTAGAGTCCCCTCCACCCTAGAGTCCCTGGGTGTGGTGGGGGAGGCATTCCTCCAACACCCCGGTTCGAGATGTCTCTCCTCTAGAGGGGGGAGTCCACTCGACACTGATGCAGAGAGAGTCCCCACTACACCCCGGTTCTTGTAGTCTCCCCCCTAAATGGGGGAAAATCCTCAACTGGGTATGGTGGGGGTGTTCCCCTGATTCCCTGGTTAGAGGAGTCTCCCTCCTATGGAGAAGGAGTCACCTTGATCCTGGGTACAGTGCGGGGTTCCCCTGACACCTGATTTGAGGGGTCTCCTCCCTACGGGTGGGGAGGCCCCTTGATGCTGGGTGCCGTGGGTGGTACCCCCAACACTCTGTTTTGAGAAGACACCCCCCTAAACAGGGGAATCCCTACAACCCATGGGTGCGGTGGAGGACTCCCAACACTCCAGTTCGAGGGGTATACCCCTAGAGAGGTGAGCCCCCTGGACCCTGGGTGTGGTGATATAAGACCTCCCACAACACCCCGGTTAGAGGGGTTTCCCTCAAGAGCGGGGAGTCCCCTTGACCCTTGGTATGGTGGGAAGTCCCCCCCCGACACCCCGGTTCCAGGGTTCTTTTCCTGGAGAGGTGAGTCCCATCAACCTTGAATACGATGGTATACGAGATCTCACCAATACCCCAGTTTGAGAGGTCTCCACCAAAGATGGGGGAGTGCTCCCAACACTGGGGGCAGGGTGTTTCCCCAACACCCAGGTCAGAGGGGTCTTCTCCCTAAAGGGGGGAATGCCCACGACACTGGGCATGTTGTGGTGTCCCCTGACATCCCAGTTCGAGGGGTCTTTGCCATACATTGGGGAGTGTCCCCCGACCCTGGGTATGGTGGAGGGGGGTCCCCCCCGACATCCCTCTTCGAGAGGTCTCTGCCCTATAGAGTGAAGCACCCACCACCCTGTGTGTGGTGGGGGGTCCCCCAACACCCCGGTTTGATAGGTCTTCCCCCTACAGAGGGGAGCACCCTGGACCCTGCATACAGTGGGAGGGGGGGTGTTCACCTGAAACCCTGGTTCAAGGGGTCTCCCCACTACAGGGGTAATCCTCTCGACCCTGAGTGCAATGGTATATGAGCCTACCACGATACACCAGTTCGAGGGTTCTCTCCCCTCTGAGTGGGCCCCTTGACCCTGGGTTGATGGTATACGAGCTCCTCCAATACCCTTGTTTGAGGGGTCTCCCACCTAGTGGGGGGGGGTCCCCTCGATCCTGTGAGCCATGGTATCTGAGTTCCCCCTGACCCTGCGGTTCGAGGGGTTTCCCCCTAGAGGGGTAAGTCAGCTCAACCCTGGGGGCAATGGTATAGAGCCCCCCCCAACAACCCAGATTGAAGGGTCATCCCCTCGACCCTGGGTGCCGTCAGAACTCCTCAAATCACCATGGCTTGGTAGGTCTCCCCCATACCGGCAGGAGTACCCTCGAACTGGGTGCGGTGGGAGGACCCCCTGACACCCTGGTTTGAGGGATATTCTCCTAGAGTGGGGAGTCCCCTCTACCCTGGGTGTGGTGGGAACTCCCCATGAGACCCCAGTCTCCCCACTACAGGCAGGAGTTCCTTCGACCCTGAGTGTGGTGAAAGCTACCCTGACACCCCTTTTTAGGTGTCTCTGCCCTAGCGGGCAGGGTCCCATCAACTCTGGGTGCCGTGGGAGCTTCCCCTGACACCCCATTTTGAAGGGTCACCCCCTAGAGGGAAGGGTCCCCTCATCCCTGATGTGGTGATAGCTCTCCCTGACACCCTGATTCGAGGGTTCTCTGCCCTAGAGCGGGGGTCTTCTCGACTCTTGGTGTGGTGGGAGCTCCCCCTGACACCCCAGTTCAAGGGGTCTCCACCCTAGAGATGTGCCCCCTCAACCCTCTGTGTGGTGGGGGTTCCCCACGACACCAGGTTTGAGGGTTCTCATCTCTAAAGGTGGGGTCTCCTCGACCCTGGGTGCAGTGGGAGCTTCCTCAGACACCCCGGTTCGAGGGGTCTCTGCCATAGTGGGGTGGGTCCCCTCGAATCTGGATGCAGTGAGAACTCCCCCAAACACTCTGGTCTTGCGGTCTTCCCCTAGAGAAGGGAGTTACCCCCACTCTGAGTGCAGTGGGGGGTGTCCCCCTGACTACCCAGTTTCAATTGGTCTTCCCCCTAGAGGGGGAAATCCCCCCGACCGTGGCTGTGGTGCGGGGTGGGTCTCCACCCCAACACACCGGTTAGAGGGATTGCCCTGTTAGAGATAGGAATCCCCCAACCTGACTCCCTGGTTCAAGGGGTCTACCCCATAGAATGGTGGTCCACTCGACCCTGGGTGCAGAGGGGGCTCCCCCCAACACCCAGTTCGAGGGTTCTCCCCCATAATGGGGTGTGTCCCCTCGACCCTGGATACAGTGGGAGCTCCCCTCGACACCCTGGTTCGAGGGTTCTACTCCCTAGACGGAGCATCCTCTCAACTTTGGGTCAGAGGGTACTCCTCTCAACACCCCGATTAGAGGGTTCTCCTCCCTAGGGGGAGTGTTACCTCCACCCTGGGTGCTATGAGAGCTCCCCACAACACCTCATTTGAGGGTTCTCCCCCCCTAGAGGGTGCATCCCCCAAAACCTGGGTGCGGTGGGAGCTCCCCTCAACACCAAGTTCGAGTGGTCTTCACCCTAGAAGAGGGGTCCCCTCGAACATGGGTGTGGTGGGAGCGCCCCCTGACACCCCTGTTCAAGGGTTCTACCCCCTAGAGGGGGCGTCCCATGGACCTTGGTTCCACTGGAAGCTCCCCCCAACACCCTAATTCGAGGTGTCTTCACCTTACAAGAGGAGTCCCCTTGACCTTGGGTGTGGTGGGAGCTCCTCCCGACACCTTGGTTCCAGGGCTCTTTTCCCTATAGGGTGGGTCCCCTCAACACTGGGTGCGGTGAAACTTCCCCCGACACCCCGGTTCCAGGGGGATGTGATGGTGTACTAGCTCCCCTGACAATCTGATTCAAGAGCTCTCCTCCCTTAGAGGTGGGAGTCCCCTCGACCCTGGTTGTGGTGGGAGGTCTCCCTAACACCTTTTTTTGAGGAGTTTCCTCCTAGAGGGTGAGTCCCCTCAACCCTGGGTGTGATGGTATATGAGCTACCCACGACATCCCGGTTCGAAGAGTCTCCCCCCTAGAGGGGGTATCTCCTTGACCCTGGGTGCATTCGGAGCTCCCCAGGACACCCCGGCTCAGGAAGTTTCCCCACAACATGCCAGAGTCCCCTCGAACATGGGTGCAGTTCGAGCTCTCCCGACACCCCGGTTCAAGGGATCTCCGCCTTAGAGGGGTTGTCCCCTCGACCATGGGTGCAGTGGGAGCTCCCCCTGACACCCCAGTCTGAGGGGTCTCTGCCCTAGAAGAGGGAGTCCCCGATGCGGTGGGTGTGGTGGGACCACCCCCCCCCCAACACCCTGATTTAAATGGAAGGTCCCCTCGACCCTGGGTGCTGTGGGAGCTCCCCCCAACACCCTGGTTCGAGGGGTCTCTGCCCTAGATCAGGGGGTCCCCTCGACCTTGGATGCGTTGGCAGCTCCCCCCAACACCCCAGTGTGAAGGGTCTCCACCCTAGAGAATGGCTCCCCTCAACTCTGAGTGCGGAGGGAGCTTCCCCTGACACCTTGGTTTGAGGGTTCTCCGCCCTAGATATTTGGGTGCCCCCCTCAACCCTGGGTGTGGTGGGAGCTCCCCCTGACATCCCAGTTAGTGAGGTGTCTACCATAGAGGGGGGTCTCTTCGACCCTAGGTGCAGTGTGATCTCCACCCGACACCGGTTTGTGGTGTCTCTGTCCTATAAGGGGAAGTCCCCTCGATTTTGGGTGCGGTGGGAACTCCCCCCGCCACCCCAGTTCGAGGGGTCTCTCCTCTAGAGGGGTGGACACTTCAACCATGGGTGCAGTGGGAGCTCCCCATGAAACCCTGTTTCGCCAGGGAGTCTGCTCTGGGCGGGGTGGTCCCCTCCACCCTGGGTGCAGTGGGAGCTCCTAATGACACTCCGATCAAAGGGTCTCTGACCTAGAGGGGGAGGACAGCACCACCCTATGTGTGGTAGGAGCTCCCCACAACACCCCAGTTCGCCATGTCTCTTCTTTAGAGGGCTGTCCCCTCGACCTGGGTGGGGTGAGAGCTCTTCCAGACATCCTGGGTGGAGGAGTCTCCACCCAATACTAGGGGTCCCCTCGACCCTGGGTGCAACACCCCAGTTTGAGGGTTTTACTCCCTAGAGGAAGCGTCACCTCAACCCTGGGTGTGGAGGGAGCTCCCCCAGATACCCCAGTTCAAGGGTTCACCCTATACATGGAGTGGTCCCCTCAACACTGGGTGTGGCAGGAGTTCCCCCTTATATCCCAATTTGAAAGGTTGCCCTAGAGGGGGTGTCCCCTCACCCTGGGTGTGGTGGGAGCTCCTCCAAACACCCCTTTTTATGAGTATCCCCCATAGAAAAGGGTCTCCTCAACCCTGGGTGTGGTGATATCTTCCCCCGACAACTTGGTTCCAGGGACGTGCCATTGTATAGAGCTCCCCCAACACCCCGAATGGAGGATTATCACACCTAGAGAAGGGAGTCCCTTCGACCGTAAGTGCAGTGGGAGCTCCCCCAATACCCCGGTTCAGGGTTTTCCCTCCTAGAGGTGGGGTGCACTCAATATTTGGTGCACTGGGAGCTCCCCCTGATACCTGGGTTGAGGGGTCTCCCCCCTAGAGGAGGAGTCCTTTCAACTTTGTGTGTGGTGGAAGCTCACCCCGACACCCCAGCTCGAGGGTTCTTTTCCCTAGGGGTGTCCCTTCGACCGTGGGTGTGGTGGGAGCTCCCCCCATCACCCTGGTTCGAGGGTTCTCCTCTCTAGAGGGGACGGCCAATTACCCTGGATGTGATGGGAACTCCCCCGACACCTCGGTTAGAAGGTTCTCTTCCCTAGAGAGGGGGCTCGCCTCAACCCTGGTTGTGGAGGCGGCTCCCCCGGACACACAGGTTCGAGAGTTTTCCCCCCCAGTGGGGAGTGTTCCCTCGACTATGGATGTGGTGGGAGCTCTCTACACACCATTCGAGGGATCTCCCTCCTAGAGGGTGCGTCCCTTCAACCTTGAGTGTGGAGGGAACTCCCCCTGAAAGCCTATTTGAGGGGTCCGCCCTAGAGGGGGAATCCCCTCAACCCTGGATGTGGTGGGAACTCCCCCCAACACCTGGTTTGAGGGGTCTCTGCCCTAGAGGGGGGTCCTCTCAACCCTGGGTGTGAAGGGAGCTCCCCCAAACACCGCCATTCCAGGGGTCTTCCCCCTACATGGGGGAGTCTCCTCGAACCTGGGTGCAGTGGGAGGTCCCCCCAACACCCCAGGTCGAGAGGTTACAACTAGAGGGGTGAGTCCCCTCAACCCTGGATTCTATGGTATATCAGCTCCCCCTGACACACTGGTTCAAAGGGTCTCCTCCCTAGAAGGGAGAGTTCCCTTGACCCTGGATGTGGTGAGAACTCCTCAGGACACCCCAGTTTGGGACGTCTCCCCCCCACAGATGGGAGTCCCCTCGATCCTGAGTCTAGTGGGAGCTTCCCCAGACACACTGGTTTGAGTGGTCTCACCATAGAGGAGGGGGCCCTCGACCCTGGGTGCAGTGGGAGCTACCCCTGACACCCTGGTTTGAGGAGTCTCTGCTTAGTGGGGGGATCCCCCGACCCTAGTGCAGTGGGAGTTCCCCCGACACCTCGGTTCGAGAGGCCTCCACCTAGAGTAAAGGGTCCCCTCGACTATGGGTGCAGTGGGAGTTCCCCCTGACAATCCAGTTGTAGGTGTCTCTGCCTCAGAGTGGGAGTCCCCTTGAACCTGGGTGCCATGAAACCTCCCCCCTACTCCCCGGTTTGAGGGGTCTCCACCCTAGAGGGAGGGGTCCCATCGACCCTGGGTGTGATTTGAGCTTCCCCCAACACACTGGTTCGAGGGGTCTCTGCCCTAGAGGGGGCGATCCCCTCATCCCTGGGTGCAGTGGTAGCTCTCACCAACATAATGGTTGGAGGGGTCTCCACCCTAAAGGGAGGATCCACTCATGCTGGGTGCAGTGGGGAGCTACCCCCGACATCCCAGATCAAGGGATCTCCACCCTAAATTGTGGGTCCCCTCGACCCTAGGTGCGGTGGGAGCTCCCAATGCCACCCCAGTTTGAGGGGTCTCCCCCTTAGGAAGTGGGTTTCCTTAACCCTAGGTGCAGTGAGAGCTATCACCGTCACCCTGGTTCAAGGGGTCTCTGTCCTAGAGGAGGGGTCCCCTAGACCCAGTGTGCTATGGGAGCTCCCCCCAACATCTCGCATTGAGGGGGCTGCGATGGCATATGAGCTCACCCGACACCCCTGTTTGAGGTGTCTCTGCCCTATTAAGGGGGACCCCTATACCTTGGGTGAGGTAGGATCTCCTCCTGACACCCCTATTTGAGGGGTCTCCACCCTAGAAAGGGGGTCCTCTCGACAGTGGGTGCAGTGGGACTTTCCCCTGACACCCCATATCAGGGGGTCTCTGCCCTAGAGTGGAAAGTCCCCTCGACCCTGGGTGTGTCCCACTGACACCTCAAATAGAGGGGTCTCCGCCCTAAAGTGGGGTCTCCTCGAGCCTGAGTGCAGTAGGAGCTCCTCCCAACACCCTGGTTTGAGATGTCTCCCCCCTAGAGGGGGGGTCCCCTGGACCGTGGGTGCAGTGATAGCTTCCCCCAACACCCCTTTTCCAGGGGGATGTGATGGTATAGAGCTCCACGTACACCCCAATTCGAGGGTTGTCCCATCTAGGGAAGGGTGTGCCCTTGATCCTGGATGCAGTGGGAGCTCCCTCTGACACCTGGTTTGAGGGTCCTATCCATTACGGTGGGGGTTCTCTCGACACTGGGTGCAGTGGGAACTCCAACTGACACCCCAGTTTGAGGGTTCTACCCACTACGGAGGAGTTCCCTCGACCCTGGGTGTGGTGAGAGCTCCCCCCTACACCCCAGTTCGAGAGTTCTCCCCTCTAGAGGGGGGGTCCACTCGACTTTGGGTGCAGTGGGAGCTCCCCCTGACACTCCACTTTGGGGGAGGAGGTGTCCCTTCAACTCTGGGTGGGAACTCCACCCGACACGCTGGTTAGAGGTTTCTTCCCCTTAGAAGGGAAGTCCCCTCGACCCTCGGTGTGGTGGGAGCTCCCCCCATCACCCCAGTTCGAGGGTTCTCCCCTCTAGAGGGGCGGCCAATTACCTTGGGTGTGGTGGGAGCTCCCCCCGACACCTCGGTTAGAAAATTATCTTCCCTAATGGGGAGTGTTCCCTCAACTGTGGGCACAGTGGGTGCTCCACATGATACCCCTCTCGAGGGTTCTCTCTCCTAGAGGGTGCATCCCCTCAACCCTGGGTGCGGTGGGAACTCCCCCCGACACCCAGTTCAAAGGATCTCCTCCCTGGGGGGGGGGTCTCAACTCTGGGTGTGGTGGGAACTCCCCCTGACACAGGTTCGAGTGGTCTCCGCCTTAGAGTGAGAGGTCCCCTCAACACTGGCTGCAGTGGGAGCTTCCCCTGAAACCCTCATTTCAGGGGTCACCCCCTAGATAGGGGAGTCTCCTCAAACCTGGGTGTGGCGGGAGGTCCTTCCAACATTCTGGTTCGAGGGCGTTCCCCTAAAGTGGTGAGTCCCCTCAACCCTGGGTACGATGGTATACAAGATTCCCCCAATACTCCATTCAAAGGGTCTCCCCTTTGAGGGAGGAGTCCCCTCAACCCTGGGTGCAGTGGGAACTCCCCAAGACACCCTGGTTTGGGAGGTCTCCCCTCTACAGATGGGAGTCCCCTAGATCCTGGGTGCGGTGTGAGCTCCCCCAGACACCCAGGTTCAAGGGGTCTCAGTCCTAGAGGGGGGTTTCCCTCGACCCTGGATGTGGTGGGAGCTCCCTTTGACACCCCAGTTCAAGGGGTCTTTGCCATAGAGGAAGGGTCCACTCAATCATGGGTGCAGTGGGGGCTCCCCCCAACACACTGGTTCGAGGGGCCTCTGCCCTAGATCAGGGTGTCTCCTCAACCCTGGGTGCAGTGGCAGCTTCCCCAACACCCTGGTTCAAAGGGTCTCTGCCCTAGAGAAGGGGTCCCCTCTATCTAGGTGGGAAGAGAGCTCCCCCCAACACCTCGGTTCCAGGGGTTTCTGCCCTAGAGGTGGGAGTCCTCTCGACCTTAGGTGCGGTGGGAGCTACCCCCTATACCCCGGTTAGAGTGGTCTCTGACCTACAGGGAGGTCTCATCGACCCTGGGTGTGTTGGGAGCTCCCCAGGATACCTCAATTCGAGGGGTCTCTGCCCTATATGTGTGGTCCCCTCAAACCTGGTATGGTGGGAGCTCCCCCCGACACCATGGTTAGGGGGGTCTCTGCCCTAGAGGGAGGGTCCCCTTGACCCTTATTGCAGTGGAATCTCCACCCAAAGCCCTGGTTCGTGGGGTCCCCGCCCTATTGGGGGAGGTCCCCTTAATTTGGGGTGTGGTGGGAACTCCCCCTACCACCCTGGTTTGAGGTGTCTCCCCTCTAGAGGGGGTCCTTCAACTGTGGGTGCACTGAGAGCTTCCCCAACACCCCAATTTGAGGGGAATCGGCCCTAGGAGGCATCCCCTCGACCCTGGGTGTGGTGGGAGCACCGAATGACACCCCAGTTGGAGGGGTATCTACCCTAGAGGGGGAGGTCACCTCTACATGGGTGTGGTAGGAGCTCCCGCATATGCCACAGTTGCAGTGTCTCTTCCCTAGAGGGGTGTACCCTTTACCCTGGGTTAAGTGGGAGCTCTCCAAGACACCTCAGTTTGAGGAGTCTCCACCCTATACTTGGGCTACCCTCAACCCTGGGTAAGGTCGGAGTTTCCCCTGACACCCTGGTTTGAGGATTTTACCCCCTAGAGGGGACATCACCTTAACCCTGGGTTCACAGGGAACTCCCCAGACACCCTGGTTTGAGGGTTCACCCCATAGAGGGGTGGTCCCCTTGAACCTGGGTGCTGCGGGAACTTTCCCCAAAAACCCAATTTGAGGGGTCTTTACCCTAGAGGGGTGTTCCCTCCACCCTGGGTGCAGTGGGAGCTCCCCCCAACACCCCCGTTCAAGATGCCCCCCCTTAGAGTGGGGTCCCTTCGACACTGGGTGCAGTGATAGCTTCCCTAGACACCCCAGTTCCAGTGGGGTGCAATGGTATAGAGCTCCCCTGACACCCTGATTCAATGGTATAGAGCTCCCCCGACACCCTGATTCACCTAGAGAAGGGAGTTCTCTCTACCCTGGGTGCAGTGGGATGTCTCCCCGACACCCTGGTTAGAGGGGTTTCCCCCTAGAAGGGTAATTCCCCTCAACCCTGGGTACAATGGAAACAATCTCCCCCTGACACCCTGGTTCAAGGAGTCTTCCTCCTAGAGGGAGGGGTCCCCTCAACACTGGGTGCGGTGGGAGCTCCCCACGACACCCCTGTTTCAGGGGTCTCCCTACTAGATGGGTTTTCCCCTCGACCCTGGATGTGGTGAATGTTTCTCTCAACACCCTGGTTCAAGGGGTGTACGATGGTATACAAGTTCCCCCCAACAACCCAGTTCAAGGGGTCTCCTTCCCAGAGGGGGGAGTCCCCTTGAACCTGGGTGCAGTGGGAGGTTCCCCTGACACCTCGGTTTGAGGGGTTTTCCCCTAGAGATGTGAATCCCCTCAACCCTGGGTAGGAAGGTATATGAGCTAACCCCACACCCGGGTTCGAAGGGCCTTTCCACTAAAGGGGGGAGTCCTCTCAACCCTTTGTTTGGTGGGAACTCTCCAGGACACCCTGGTTTGGGAGGTGTCCCCCCTACATATGTGAGTCCCCTCGGACCTGGGTGCCATTGGAGATGCCCCCAAACCCTAGTTCGAGGGGTTTCCCCCTAGAGGGGTGAGTCCCCTCAACCCTGGGTGCGATGGTACACGAGCTCCCTCTGACAACCTGATTCAAAGGGTATCCCCCCTAGAAGGGGAAGTCACCTAGAACCTGTGTTCAGTGGGAACTGCAAGGCCACCCCGTTTCAGGAGGTCTCCCCCTACATGCGGGAGTCCCCTCAACCCTGGATGTGGTGTGAGCTCCCCTCGATACCCTGGTTCAAGGGGTCTTTGTCATAGAGGGGAGATCCCCTCATCCATGAGTGCAGAGGGAGCTCCCTCTGACACTCCGGTTCAAGGGGTTTCTCCCTAGATGGGTGAGTCCCCTCAATCCTGGCTGCGATGGTATACAAGCTCCCCACAACTCCCTGGTTCAAGGGTTCTCCCACTTAGAGGGGGAGTCCACTGGATCCTGACTGCGATGGTATATGAGCTCCCTTGACACCATGGTACGAGGGTAATCCCCCATAGTGGGGGGTTCCCTTGCCCCTGTGTGCGATGGTATACAAGCTCCTTCTGACACCCCGGTTATAGGGGATTCCCCCTAGGGGTGGTCCCCTCAAACCTGGGTGTGATGGTACATGAGGTCTTTCCAACAGCCCAGTTCAAGGTGTCTCCCCCTACAGGGAGGAGTGCCATTAACCCAGGGAACAGTGGGAGGTCCCCTCAACACCCCTGTTCGAGAGGTCTCCTCCCTACATGGGGGAGTGCCTCGACCCTGTGTACAGTGGTAGTTCCCTGGACACCCTGGATCGAGGGGTCTCCCACTACACCAGAAAATGCCCTCAAACCGGATTGCAGTGGAAGGTCCCCTCAAAACTCCGATTAGGGGATCTCCCCCCTAGAGGGGAAGTCCCCTCCACCCTTGGTGTGATGGTATATGAGCTCCCTTGGACAACCCTGGTTTCAGGGGTCTCCCCCTACAGTGGGTTGCCACCTCGACCTTGGGTGCAATGGTATATGAGCTCCCCCTGAAATCCTGGTCCAAAGGGTCTCCCCCCTTGAAGGGAAATTTGCCTCAACCCTGTTTTCCATGGGAACTCCAAGGACACCCAATTCTGGAAGTCTCCCCCTACAGGTGGGAGTCCCCTCAACCCTGGGTGTGGTGGGAGCTTCCCTCGACACCTGGTTAGAAGGGTCTTTGTCATAGAGGGGTGTCTCCTCAGCCATGGGTGCGGTGGGAGCTCCCCCTGACACACCAGTTCAAGGGGTCTCTGCCCTATAGTGGTAGATTCCTCATCCCTGGGTGCAGGGGGAGCTTCCCTCAACACCCCAGATTGAGTAGTCTCCGCACTAGAGGGGGGTCCCCTCGACTCTGGGTGTGGTGGGAGCTCCCTGGGACACCTCGGTTCAAGGGGTCTCTGCCCTAAAGGGGTGGTCTTCTCTACCCTGAGTGCGGTGGGAGCTCCCCCGATGCCCCGGTTCACGGAGTCTCTGCCCTATTGGGGGGGGGTTCCCCTTGATCCACGATGTGGTGGGAACTCCCCATGACACCCCGGTTCGAGGGGTCTCCCCCTTAACGGGGGGATCCCCTCCACCTTGGGTACAGTAGGAGCTCCCCATGACACCCCAGTTTTAAGGGTGTCTGCCCTATAGGGGGGACCCACAACACTGGGTGCGGTGGTAGTTCCTTTTGACACACCAGTTCTAGTGGTCTGTGACCTAGAGTGGGGTTCACTGCAGCCATGGGTCAGGTGGTAGCTCCCCCCAAAACTCGGTTCACATTGTATCTGGCCTAGAGAGGAGATCCCCTTGACACTGGGTGGGGTTCAGGTGCCCCAAAACCCCAGTTGGAGGAGTCCCTCCCTATACTGGGGGTCCCCTCAACCCTGGGTACAGTGGGAGGTCTCACTGACAGCCCATTTTGAGGGGTCTTTGCCTAGAAGGGGGGTCCCCTCTACCCAGGGTGCAGTGGGAGCTCTCCCCGCCACCCAGGTTCAAGGGCGTGTGATGGTTTACAAGCTACCCCTGAACACCAGTTTGAGGGGTTTCCCACTAGAGGGTGTATCCCCTCAACCTTGGGTGCAATAGTAAATGAGCTCCCCCTGACACCCTGGTTTTAAGGGCTTCCCCGCTAGAGCGTGGAGTCTCCTCAACCCTGGGAAAGTTGAGAGGTTCCCCTAATACTCTGGTTTGATGGAGCTCCCCACTAGAGGAAAGAGTCCCATTGATCCTGATTGTGGTGGGAGGTCCCCCTGACACTGCAGTTCGAAGGGTCTCCCCCAAAAGAGGGGAGTCACGTCGATACTGTGTTCAAGGTATAAGAGCTCCCCCAGACACCCGGGTTCGATGGGTCTCCCGCCTAAAGGGGAATTCCCCCTAAACTTGGGAGTGGTGGGGAATTCCCCCTGAACCCTGGTTTGAGGAGTCTCCCCCATGAGCGGAAAGTCTCCCTGAGCTGGATTAGGTAGAGGGGTGTCTCCCCGATACCATGGTTAGAGGGGACTCTTCCTTACAGGGGGGAGTCCCCCTGCCCCTGGGTGTGGTGGAGGGGCCCCCTAACATTCTGGTTTGAGGGTTCTCCCCACTAGTTAGGAGAGTCCCACCCCAACCCTGGGTGTGGTGAGAAGGGTCCCCCCATCACCCAGTTTTGAGGCATCTCCCCCCTGGAAGGAAGAGTACTCTCAATCCTGGGTGCGGTAGGGGGCATCCCACTGACATTCCGGTTCAAGAGGTCTGCCCCCTACAGGGAGGAGTGCCCTTGACCCTGGGTGCGATTTTATACAAACTCTCCCCGACACCTCAGTTTGAGGGATCTCCCGCCTAGGGGGGGGACCCTTCGACCCTGGACGTGATGGTATAAAAGTTCCCCCACACACACACACCCTGGTTCGAGGGGTCTTCCCCATTGAGGGGGGTTTCCCTCGACCCTGGGTACGATGGTATATGAGATTCCCCCGACACCCCATTTCGAGGGGTCTCCCAGCTAGGGTGGTTCTCCTTGAGCCTGTGTGTGATTGAATATGAGTTCCCCCGACACCCCGGTTCAAGGGGTCTCTCCCCTAAAGGGGGGGTCTTATAGACTTTGGAGGCAATGGTATATAAGCTCCCCCGAGACCCCATTTGGAAAGGTCTCCCCCCTAGATTGGGGGTCCCTTTGACCCTGGATGCAATGGTATATGAGCTCCCCCTGACATCCTGGTTTAAGGGGTCTCCACTCTAGAGGTGGGGTCCCCTCTACACTGGTTGTGATGGTATATGAGCTCACCACAACAACCTGTTTTGAGGGGTCTCCCCCCTAAAGGAGAGGCCCCTCAACCCTGGGTGTGATGGTACACAAGCTCACACTGATACCCCTGTTTGAGGGGCCTCCCCCCTAGAGGGGAGGTCCCCTCGACTCTGGGTGCAAATGTATATGAACTCCCACTGACATCCCAGTTTGATGGGTCTCCCTGGTAGAGGGGGGGGGGTCCCCTTGACCTGGGTGCAGTGGGAGCTCCTCCCACATCCCAGTACGAGGTGTCTCCTCTGAGAGCGGGGAAGCCCCTGGACCCTGGGTACAGTGGAGGGTGTCAACCCGACATTCTGGTTCAAGACATCTCTCCCCTAGAGGGTGGAGTCCTCTCGAGCCTGGGTGTGGTGGAGGGGGTCCCAAAACACCTCAGTTCGAGAGGTTTCCTTCCTAGAGGGTGGAGTACCCTCGACCCTGGGTACGATGGGGATCCACTGGATACACTGGTTCGAGAAGTCTCCACCCTAGAGGGGGAAGCCCCTTGACCCGAGATGCAGTGGGGGGGTCCCCTGACTCTGATTTGAGGGGTCCCCCATATAGGGGTGTTCACCTTGAACTTAGGTGCAGTGGGAACTCCCCCCGACAGGGTGGAGTCCCCTCAACCCTGGGTGTAGTGGGAGGTCCCGCCAACACCCTGGTTCATGGGGTTTCCCCCTGGGTGGGTAGTCCCTTCAACCCTTGGTGCGATGGTATACGAACTCCCCTAGACACCCAGTTCGAGGAGTCTCCTGCCTAGAGAGGAAAATCCCCTGACCCTGGGTGCAGTGAAAGGGTCCCCCAAAACCCCAGTTCAAAGGGTCTCCCCATTAGAGGGAGAATCCCCACGACCCTGGATGCAGTGGAAGGTCCCCCCACACCCCAGTTCGTGAGGTCTCCTCTTGGAGGTGCGAATGTATATGACCTCCCCATGTCACCTTAGTTTGAGGAGTCTCCCCCATAGAGGGGGAGTCCCCTTGACCCCCCACACCCCGGGTCGACTGTCTCCCATGAGAGCAGGGAGTCCCCTGGATCCTGGGTACAGTGGAAGGGGGTCATCCCAACATTCAGGTTTGAGGCTTTTCCGAAAGGAGGGAGTCCCCTTGACTCTGCGTGCAGGAGAAGGGGTCCTCCAACACCCCAGTTTAAGGGATTTCCTTCCTAGAGCAGGGAGACTTCTCGACCCTGGGTGTGGTGTGGGGTCCTCCCGATACCCCGGTTCAAAGGGTCTTTCCCCTAGTGTGGGGAGTCCCTTTGACCCTCGGTGTGGTGGGGGGTCCCCTTACACCTCAGTTCGAGGGGTGTCTTCCCTAGAGGGGGGAGTCCCCTCGACCCTGGGTGCAGTGAGTGTTTCCCCAACACCCCAGTTTGAAAAGTCTCACCCCTAGAAGGGGGAAGACCCTCGACCCTAGTTGCTGTGGGGCGGGGGCTGACTCTCTGGTTCGAGTGGTCTCTGCCATAGAGGGGGATTCCCCTCTAAATTGGGTGTGGTGGAAGCCCCCCCACAACCCATTGTGAAGGGTCTCCCCCTTCAGAAGGGGGTCCCCTTGACTTTGGGTTTGGGGGTGCTCACCCCAACACTCTGGTACCAGGTATCTCCCCCCTAGAGGAGGGGCTCCCTTCAACCCTGGGTATGGTGGGAGCTCCCCTCGACACCTCAGTTCAAGGGTTCTCCCCCCTAAAGGAGGGTGTCCCCTAGACCCCGGGTGCTGTGGGAGCCCCTGCCAACACCTTGGATGGAGGGGGCTGCAATGGTATACAAGCTCCGGTTGATACCCCAGTTTGAGTGGTCTCCCTCCTAGAGGGAGGAGCCCTCTCCACCCTGTGTGTGGTGGGAGGTTCCACCAACACCCCAGTTCAAGGGGTTTCCCACTAGAGGGGTGAGTCCCTTCAACCCTGGGTGTGATGGTATACAAGCTCCCCCTGACACCCTGGTTCAAAGGGGCTCCCCCCAGAGAGGTGAGTACCCTCAACCCTGGGTTTTGTGGGAGGTTTGCCCAACACCCTGGTTCAAGAGGTCTGCCCCTTAGATGCAGGAGTCCCCTCAACTCTGAATTCAGAAAGAGATCCCCCAGACACCCCATATGGATGGTGTCCTCCTACAGGGGGGAGTCCCGTCGACACTGGGTGCAATGGTATATGAGCTACCCCTGACACCCTGGTTTGAGGAGTCTCCCCTCTAGAGAGAAAATTTCCCCTTGACCCTGGGTGCAGTGAGATGGTCCCCCCAACATCCTGATTTCAGGGGTCTCTGCCCTAGATCGGGGAGGCCCTCCACCATGGGTGTGGTGGGAGATCCCCCCAGCACCACAGATCGAGGGTTCTCCCCCCTAGAGGTGGGGTACACTCGACCCTGGGGGTGGTGGGATCTGCCCCTGACACCTCAGGTTGAGAGGTCTCTTCCCTAGAGGAGGTGCCCCTTTGACTCTGGGTGCCATGGGAGCTCCCTCTGATAACCTGTTCGAGGGTTCTTCCCCCTTGAGGGGCTTCCCTTCAACCCTGGGTGTGGTGGGAGCTCCTCACATCACCCCACTTTGAGGGTTCTCCTCTCTAGAGGGGACAGCCAATTACACTTTGTGTGATGGGAGCTCCCCCCCGACACCTCAGAGGGTTCTCTTCCCTAGATGGGGGGTTCTCTCAACCTTGGGTGCAGAGGTGGCTCCCCCCGACACCCCAGGTCGAGTGTTCTCCCCAGTAGTGAGTATTCCCTTGACTGTGGGTGTGGTGGGAGTTCCCCATGACACCCAGTTCAAGGGTACTCCCTCCTAGAGGGTGCATCCCCTCAACCTTGGGTGCAGTGGGATCTCTCCTCAATACCCACTTTGAGAGGTCTACGCCCTGGTGGGGGGGTCCTGTCAACCCTGGATGTGATGGGAGCTCCCCCTGTCAACCGGTTTGAGGGGTCTCCGCCTTAGAGGGGTAGTCCCTTCAACCCTGGGTGCAATGGGAGTTCCCCCTGAAACCCTAGTTCCAGGGGTCTCCCCCCTAAATGGGGGAGTCTCCTTGAAACTGGGTGCAGTTGGAGGATCCCCGACACCCCAGTTAGAGGGGTTTTCCCCTAGAGGAATGAGTCCCCTCAACCCTAGGTGTGATGGTATATGAGCTCCCCCTGACACCTTGGTTCGAAGGGTCTCCCCGCTAGAGGCGGGAGTCCCCTCGACCCTGGGTGTGGATGAAACACCCCAGGATATCCAGGTTCAGAAGGACTCCCCCCTATAGACGGGAGTCCCCTTGACAATGGGTGTGGTGGGAGCTCCCCCTGACACCCCAGTTTGAGAGTTCCCCCCCTTAGTGGAGAGTGTTCCCTCGACTATGTGTGTGGTGGGAGCTTCCCATGAAACCCCATTAGAGGGATCTCCCTCCTAGAGGGTGCGTCCCCACAACCCTGGGTGCCGTGGGTTTTCCCCCCCACACCTGGTTCAAGGGGTCTATGGCCTAGAGAGGGGTCCCCTTAACCCTGGGTGTGGTGTGAGCTTCCCCCAACACACTGGTTCATGGGGTGTCCATCTTGGGTGGGGGGGGGTCCCTTCATACCTGGCTGCCGTGGTAGCTCTCCCTGATACCTCTGATCTAGGGGTCTCCGTCATAGAGTAGGGGTCTTCTCAAATCATGGTGTGGTGGGAGCTCCCTCTGATACGCCAGTTCGTGGGGTCTCTGCCCCTTGACCCTGGGTTCCATGGGAGCTCCCTCTGACACCCAGGTTCCAGTGGTCTCCGCACTAAAGCGTGGATCCTCTCGACCTTGGGTGAGATGGGCATTCCTCCCAACTCCCCGGTTTGTGGGGGTCTCTGCCCTAGAGGGAGAGGTCCCTTCTACCCTGTGCCCTGACATCTCGGTTTGAGTGGTCTACCGCGTTAAGGGTGGAGCCCCCTCAACACTGGGCACAGTGCTGTAAGAACTCCCTTGATACCCTGGTTAGCAGCGTCTCCCTTGTAGAGGGGGAAGAACCCTCGACGCTTGGTGCAGTGGATACAAGTTCCCAACAACACCCCGAATGATGAATCTCCTGCCTCAACATGGAAGCCCCCTCTACCCTGGGTGCTGTGGTGTATGAGCTACCCCCAAGACCCCAGTTCGAGGCGTCTCCCCTATCAAACGGGGAGCCCCCTCGACATTGGGCGTGGAGGTGTATGAGCTCCCCCCCCACACCCCAGTTCAAGGCATTTCCTCCATCGAGGGGGGAGCCCCCTTGACCATGGGTGCAGTGGTATAAGTGATCCGCCCGACACCCCGATCTAGGACTCTCCTGCTTCGAAGCAGAAGCCCCTCCACCCTGGGTTCGGTGGTGTAGGAGCACCCCCCCAACCCAGGTGCAAAGCGTCTCCCGCTTCATGGTGGGAGCCCCCTCGACCCTGGGTGTGGTGGTATAGGATCTCCTCCCAACAACCCATTTCGAGGTATCACCCTTTCAAGCGGGAAGCCCCTCGACCTCCATCAAGGGGGGAGCCCCCTCAACCATGGGTGTGGTGGTATACAAGCTCCCCCCACACGCACACCCCATCGAGGTGTCTTCTGTCTCGACATGGAAGCCCCTTCAACCCTGGTTGCTGTGGTGTAAGAGCTCCCACGACACCCAGGTGCGAGGCGTCTCCCACCTTAAGGAGGAAGCCCATTTGACCCTGGTTAAGGTGGTGTACGAGCTCCCCACAACACCCCAGATAGAGGCATCTCCCCCATTGATGGGGGAGCCCCCTCGGCACTGGGTGCGGTGGTATAGGAACTCCCCCGACACCCTGGTTTGAGGCATCTTTCCCGTCAAGGGGAGAGACCCCTTGACCCTGGATTCAGGGGTGCACAAGGTTTCCCCGACACCCCAGTTCAAGGTGTCTCCCCCTTCAAGGAGGGAGGCCCCTCGACACTGGGTGCGTTGGTTTATGAGCTCCCAGTTAGAGTTGTCTCCCACGTCGAGGGGGCAGCCTCCTCAACCCTGGGCACAATGGTGTATGAGCTTCTTCCGACCCCGTTCCAGGCATCTCCCCTGTCAATGTGGAGCCCCCTTGACCCTGGGTGCGGTGCCATACGAGCTCTCCACGACACCCTGGTTTGAGGCATCACCCCCGTAATGGGGAGAACCCCATTGATACTGGG
The DNA here is from genome assembly GCF_048772815.1 of Callospermophilus lateralis. NCBI lineage: Eukaryota > Metazoa > Chordata > Mammalia > Rodentia > Sciuridae > Callospermophilus > Callospermophilus lateralis. The sequence continues at coordinate 23,267,363 of NC_135322.1, read as the reverse complement.
TGCAGTGGGGTATGACCTCCCCTCGACACCCCAGTTGGCTGTGTCTCCTTCTTTGATGGATGAGCCACCTTGACACTGGTGCAGTGGTGTACGAACTCCTCCAACACCCTGATTCAAGGCGTCTTTCCAGTAGAGGAGAAATGCCCCTGGACCCTTAATATGGGGGTGTACAAGCTCACCCCGACATCCCAGTTTATGGTGTCTCCCCCATCAAGGGGGGAGCCCCCTTGACGCTGGGTGCAGTGGTTTATGAACTCCCCTGGACACCCCCATTAGAGTCGTCTCCCCCATGGAGGGGTTGAGCCCCCTTGACAATGGATACGGTGGTGTATGAGCTTCCTCTGACACCCCTGTTCGAGGCGTCTCCCCTGTCGATGTGGAGCCCCTCAACCCTGGGCATGGTAGTGTATGAGCTCCCCCCAACACGCAGGTTCGAGGCATCATCCCTGTCATGGGGGAGCCCCCTTGACATTGGGTATGCTGGTGTAAGAGCTTTACCCAAAACCCCAGTTCGAGGCATCTCCCCCTTGCATGGGGGAGCCACCTCAACCCTGGTGCAGTGGTGTAGGAGCTCCCCTGACATCCTGAATGAGGCAGCTCCTCCTTTGGAGGGGGAGCCCCCTCAACCCTGGGTGCGGTGATGTATGATCTCCCCCTGACTTTCTAATTCAAGGCATCTTCCCCATTGAGGGGGAGCCCCCTTGACCCTGGGCACGGTGCCACATGAACTTCCTGCAACATCCCAGTTCAAGGCATCATCCTCATCATGGGGGAAAGCCCCTTAACACTGGGTGCCATGGTGTATGAGCTCCCCCAGACAACCCGGGTCAAGGCGTCTCCCACTTCAATGGGGGAGCCACATTGACCTTGGGTTTGATGGTGTACTAGCTCCCTCGACACCCCAGTTCAAGGTGTCTCCCCCATTGAGGGGGGAGTCCCCACAACCCTGGGTGCAGTGGTGTTAAAGCTTCTCCTGACACCCAGGTTTGAAGTGTATGAGCTCACTGGTTGCAGTGGTGTACGGGCTCACCCCAACATCCAGGTGCGAGGTGTCTCCATTCTCGAGGTGGGGGCCTCCTTGACTCCGAGTGCAGTGTTGTAAGGACTCCACCAGACACCCCATTGCGAGGCATCTTCCCCATCAAGGGAAGAGCTCCTTCGACCATGGCCGTGGTGGTGTAGGAGCTCCACATGACACCCCAGTTCAAGAAGTCTCCCCCATCAAGGGAGAAGCCTACATGACCCTGGTTGCAATTGGGTAGGAGCTCCCTTCAACATCCTGGTTAGAGGCATCTGTTTTGTCGAGAGGGAAGTCCCTTTGACCCTGGGTGTGGTGCTGTATGAGCTCCCCCTGACACCCTGGTTCGAGGCATCTCCCCTATCGAGGAGGGAGCCCCTCAACCAAGGCTACAGTGGTGTTCAAGCTCCCCTGACACCCTGGATCGAGGTGTCTCCCCCGTCGAGGGCAAAGCCCACTCGATCCTGGGCACAAGGGTGTATGATCTCCCCTGACAGCCCAGTTTGAGGCTTCTTCTCCATTGAGGGTGGAGCCCCCTTGACCCCGGGCGTGGTGGTATACAAGTTCTCCCTGACACTCCGGTTCGTGGCATCATCCCCGTCATGGGGGGAGCCCTCTCGACCCTGAGTGCGGTGGTGCACTAGCTCCCCCTGAAACCCCGGATTTAAGTGTCTCCCCCTTCAATGAGGGAGCCAACTGGATCCTGGGTGCTGTGGTGTACCAACTCTCCCAACACTCCAGTTCGAGGAATCTCCCCCACCCGAGAGGGTAGCCCCTTGACTCTGGGCGAAGTGGGGTATGAGCTCCCCCTGAAACCCCGTTCAAGGCATCTCCCCCATCAAGGCAGGAGCCCCCTTGACCCTGGGCACAGTTGGTGAGCGAGCTCCTACCAACACCCTGTTTCTAGGCTTCTCCTCCATTGAGGGGGGAGCCCCCTCGACACTGTGCATGCTAGTGTAAGAGCTCCCCTGACACCCCAGTTCGAGACATCTCCCCTGTCGAAAGGGGAGCTCCCTCAACCCTGCTCGCCGTGGTGTACAAACTCCCTCCAACACCCAGTTCGAGGTGTCTCCCCTGTTGAGGTGGGAGCACCCTCAACCCTGGGTGCGGTGGTGTACGAGTCCCCCACAACACCCTGTTTCAAGATGTCTCCCCTGACGAACGAGGACCCCCCTCGACCCTAGGCACGTTGGTGTACGAGCTCCTCCTGACACCCCTGTTTGAGCCATCTCCCCCATCAAGGGGGGAGTCCTCTCAACACTGTGCATGCTGGTGTAAGAGCTCCCCCGACACCCTGGTTTGAAGCATCTCCCCCATCGAGGGGGAATCCCATCGACCCTGGGTGCGGAGGTGTATGAGCTCACCCTGACACCCTGGTTTGAGGAGTCATTCCCGTCGATTCCCCTTGACCCTGGGTTCAGTAGTATATGAGCTACCCCTGACAACCCGAATCGTCAAGTCTCCCCCATCAAGTGGGGAGCCAATTCCACCCTGGATGTGGTGGTGTACAAGTCCCCCCCACAACCCCCCTTTGAGGCATCGATGGGGGAGACCCCTCGACAATTAGTGTGGTGGTATATGAGCTCACCCCCAAACACCAGTTCGAGGCACCTCCCGTCTGGAGAGTGGAGCCCCCTTGACCCTGGGTGCAGTGGTTTAGGAGATCCCCCCTGCCGCAGTCTGGCTGGGCACAAATCACAAGTCACTGAAGCAGGAAAAAAACTTTATTTCTGAACTCCACCAGCACACTTCACAGAGGCTCCCGGGAATTCTCCCAAAAGCCACCCACAGGGCTCCTCCAGGAACCACCAACCGGAAATCTCTCCTCTGGCACTTCCGCAACCAAGGGGAACTCTCTGGGAATCCCTGTGAGAACTCCAAAGTAGCACCAGAACTCCAAAGTAGCAGGCCGAGGTGGACAGCAGGGGTCTAATATACACAGCTTAACATAACCATTATCATCTCAATGGTTTGCTGGCAGTCACCTCTCAATCACTCCATTCTGGCAAAAATGCCATGCGTCATTCAGACTAGGCTATGGCTCTCAGCACCCCCCAACACCCCAGTTCGAGGAATCTCCTGCCTCCAGGCATGAGCCCCTTGACCCTGGTTGCGGTGGTGTACAAACTCCCTGCGACACCCTGGTTCAAGGTGTATCACTATGAGCGGTAGCCCCCGCGACCTTGGGTGTGGTCATGTATGAGCTTCTTGCAACACCCTGGTTCGAGAGGTCTCCTGGGTGAAAAGGGAGAACCTCGACCCTGGGTGCAGTGGTATCCGAGCTCCCACTGACACCCGGTTCAAGGCGTCTCTCCCTTCGATGGAGAAGGCACCTCAACGTTGGGTGCTGTGGTGTACAAGCTTTCACTGACACCTGGGTTAGAGGCATCTCCCTCATTAAGGGGGGAGCCCCAACGACCCTGGGTGCAGTGGTGTATGAGTTCCCCCTAATGCCCCAGATCAAGGCACTTCCCCATTCGAACAGGGAGCTCTCTCATCCCTGCACACAGTAGTATATGAGCTCCCCCTGACACCAGAGTTCAAGGCATCTCCCCCATAAAGGGGGTAGCCTCCCCAACACGCCAACTTGAGGAATCTCCCACCTTGAGGCAGGAGCCCCTCGACCCTGGGTGCGGTAGTGTACAAACTCCCCATGACACCCTGGTTCAAGGCGTATCACCATCGAGGGGTAGCCACCACGTCCCTCGGTGCAGTCATGTATGAGCTCGTGATACCCCGGTTCGAGTTGTCTCCCCCCATCAAGAAGGGAGAACCTCGCCCCTGGGTGCTGTGGTGTATGAGCTCCCGACACCCAGTTCGAGGCATCTTTCCCTTTGATGGAGAAGCCACCTCGACCCTGGGCACAGTGGTGTAGGAGATCCCCCCACACCCCAGTTCATGGTGTCTTCCCCGTATATGGGAGAGCCCAGTCGACCCTGGGCATGGTGGTGTAGGAGCTCCCTCTGACACCCAGGTTAGAGGCATCTCCCTCTTTGACGGGAGAGCCACCTCAACCCTGGGTGTGGTGGTATATGAGCTCCCCCAAACACCACAGTTTTTGATCTCCCCCTGACAGCTCAGTTCGAGGCATCATCCCCATCATGGGGAGAGCCCCTTCGACTCTGAATGTGGTGGTGTACAAGCTCCCCCTGACACTCCAGTTCGAGGCATCTCCCCCATTGAGGGGGGAGCCCCCACTACCCTGGGTGTGGGCGTACAGGCTACCCCCAAAACCCCGGTTGGAGGCATCTCTCCAGTTGAGGTGGTAACCCCCTTGACCTTGGCGCCTTGGTATATGAACTCCCCCCGACATCCCGGTCGAGACGACTTCTGCCAGAGACCGCAGCCCCCTTCGACCCTGGGAGCAGAGTTGTACAAGCTCCCCAAAATACCTGGTTCAATGCATCATCCCCAACATAGGAAGAGTACCCTAGACTTGGGTGCACTGGTGTACAAGCTCCCCCCGACACCCCCGTTCAAGACGTTTCTCCTTTCCATGGGGGAGATACTTTGACCCTGGGTGTGGTGGTGTACAAGCTCCCCCGACCTCCGTGTCAAGGCATCATCCCATGGAAGGGTGAGCCCCCTGGACCCTGCCAAGGTGGTATACGAGCTTCCCCTGACACCTCGGTTAGAAGCATCTCCCCCCTCCACCCTGGGTGCGGTGGTGTACCAGCTCCCCTCTACCCCCCTGATCAAGGCATCTCACCCATCAAGGGGAAGCCCCTTCCACTCAGAGCATGGTGGTGTATGAGCTCACCCTGACACCTCAGTTCAAAGCATCATCCCCGTCATGGGGAGAGCCTCCTCGACCCTGTGTGCAGTGGTGTATGAGCTCCCCGCGACACCCCAGTTCGAGGTGTTTCCCCCTTTGATAGGGGAGCCACCCCGACCCTGGGTGCAGGGGTATATGAACTCCCCCTGACACCCCAGTTCTAGGTGTCTCCGTTGTTGAGGGGGGAGCCTCCTCGACCCTGGGGGCAGGGTTGTATGAGCTCCCCCAACACCCTGGTTCGAGGCATCTCCCCCATCAAGGGGGCAGCCCCCTCAACCCTGGGTGTAGTGTTATATGAGCTCCTCCCCCACACCTCAGTTTGAGGCATCTCCCCCATCGGGGGGGGGGGGGAACTCACATGACCCTGGGTGTGGTGGTGTTAGAGCTCCCCCAACATACCAGTTGGAGGCATCTCCCCCATCAAAGGTTGAACCCCTCGACCCTGGGCATGGTGGTGTGCAAGCTCCCCTCAACACTCATGTTTGAGGCATCTCCCCTTTGAGGGGAGAGCCCCCTCAACCCTGGGTGCAGTGATATACAAGCTCCCCCAAACACCCTGGTTTGAGGCATCTCTCCCATTGAGGGGGGGAGCCCCCATGCCCTGGGTGCAGTGGTATACAGGCTCCCCGTATCCCTGGTTGGAGGCATCTTCCCCATCCAGTTGGTAGCCCCCTTGACCTTGGGCACAGTGGTGTATGAGCTCCCCCTAACACCCCTGTTCGAGGCATCATTCCTGTATTTGGGGTAGCCCTCTCGACACTGGGTGTGGTGATGTTCGAGCTCCCCATAAAACACTGGTTCGAGGCTTCATCCCCGTATTTGGGGGAGACCCCTTGACCCTGTGTGTGGTGGTGTTCATGCTCCCCCAGACAACTCAGGTCAAGATGTCTCCCCCTTCGATGGGGGAGCCATTTTCACCCTGGGTGCTGTGGTGTATGAGCTCCCCCCACACCTCAGTAGAGTTGTCTCCCCCACTGAGGCAGTAGACCCTTCGACCCTCATTGCAGTGGCGTAAGAGCTCCCTCTGAGACCCTAGTTAAAGGCATCTCCCCCATCAAGGCGGTAGCCCCCTCGAACCTGGGTGCAGTGGTGAATGATCTCCCCTCCACACCCCAGTCAGTGCTAGGCGTCTCCCGTCTTGAGGTGGGAATCCATTTGACCATGGTTGCAGTTTTGTACAAGCTTCCCCCAACACCACAGTTCAAGGTGTCTCCCCCATCCAGGGGGGAGCCCCCACAACCCTGTGTGCAGTGGTGTAAGAACTCCCCCCAACACCATGGTTAGAGGCATCTCCCTAGTTGATGGGGAGCCCCCTCAATCATGTGTGCAGTTGTATATAAACTGCCCCCAAACCCAGTTTAAAGGCATCTCCCACCTTGAGGCGGGCACCCCCTCGACCCCTCTTCCCATCAAGAGGGGAGCCCCCATGGCACTGGATGCCATGGTGTACAAGCTCCCTCCTACACCCCTGTTCGAGGCATCTCCCACCTCGAGGCAGGAGACCCCGCGACCCCGGGTGCGATCGTATAAGAGCTCCCCCAGACTCCCCAGTGCAAGGTGTCTCCAGCCTCCAGGTGGGAGCCTTCTCCGCCCTGGGTGCGGTGGTGTATGACTCCCCCAAGACCCAGGTTCGAGGCGTCTCCCCTGGCCAGGGGGAGCCCCCTCGAATCTGGGTGCGACAGTGTACAAGCTTCAGCTGACAAACCAGTTCCAGGCATCTCCCACCTCAAGGTAGGAGCTCCCTCTGACACCACAATTGAGGCATCTCCTGCCTCAAAGCTGAATGCCCCCTTGACCCTGCACGCCCTGGTGTATGAGCTCCCCCTGACACCCTGTTCGAGGCGTGTCCTCTGTCAAGGGGGGAGCACCCTCGACTTTGGGTGCAGTGGTATACGAGCTTCCTCAAAGTGGGAACCCCCTCCACCCTGGGTGCAGTGGGGTACGAGCTCCCCCCAAGACCCAGGTTTGGGGCACCTCCCCCGTCAAGGGGAGCCCCTTCGACCCGGGGTGTGGGGTGTAGGAGCTCCCGTCAAAAATCCGGTGCGAAGCATCTACTCTGTTGAGGGGGTAGCCCCTCGACCCTGGGCATTGGGGTGTAAGAGCTCCCCCTGATACCCCAGTTTGAAGCATCTCCCACATCAAGAGAGGAGCCTCCACAACACTGGGTGCGATGGTATATGTGCTCCTCCAGACATCCTGGTGCAAGGCGTCTCCCACCACGATTCAGGAGCCCCTTCGACCCTGGGTGTGGTGGAAATGAGCTCCCCCCGCCAGGCCGGTTCATTGAATCTCCCGCCTCGAGGCAGGAGCCCCTCGGCCTTGGGTTCGGTGGTTTATAAGCTCCCCCAGACATGCTGGTTCAAGGCGTATTGCCGTTAAGGGGAGAGCCTCCATGTCCCTGGGTGCGGTAGTGAACAAGCTTCTTGGGACAATTCGGTTTGAGGCGTCTACCCCATCGAAGGGGGAGACCCTCAACCCTGGGTCTGATGGTGTATAAGCTCCCACCACACTCGGTTCGAGGCGTCTCTCCCTTTGATAGATAAGTCTCCTCGACGCTGAGTGCAGTGGTGTAGGTGCTTTCACCAAAACCACGGTTAGAGGAGTCTCCCCCGTTGGAGGGGGGAGACCCATGACCCTGGGTGTGGTGGAGTATGAGCTCCCCCCCAAGATCTCAGTTCGAGGCATCTCCCACTTTGAGACAGGAGCCCCCTCATCCCTGAGTGTGGTGGTATACAAGCTCCCCCTGACATCCTGGTTCAAATCATCTCCCTTGTCGAGGTGGGAGAACCCTCGACTCTGGGTGTGGTGGTGTACCTCCTCCCCCTGACACCCTGGTGAAAGGTGTCTCCCACCTTGAGGCAGGAACCCCTCGACCCTAGGTGAGGTGGTGTACAAGCTACACCAGACACTCCGGTTCAAGGCATCTCCCCCGTCAAGAGTGGAGCTCCCATGACCCTGGGTGCCATGGTGTATGAGCTCCCCCTGAAACCCCGGTTTGAGGCATCTCCTGCTTCAATGCAGGAGACCCCAAGACCCTGGGTGCAGTGGTTTATGATCTCCCCCAGAAACCCTGGTGCAAGGCGTCTCCCACCTCGATTCATTAGCTCCCTCGACACTGGGTGCCATGCTATACGAGCTCCCCCCAACACCCCGGTCGAAGTGTCTCCCGCCTCGATGTGGGAACCCCCTCGACCTTGTGTGGTGGTGTACTACTTCCCCCGACACCAAGGTTCAAGACATCTCCCTTGGTGAAGCAGTTGCCCCCTCAATCCTGGTTGCAGTGGTTTACAAGCACTCCCAGACAACCAGTGTCAGACATCTCTCCCATCGAGGGGGGAGCCTCCTAGACCTGGGTGCTCTGGTATAGGTGCTACCTCCAACACCCCTGTTTGAGGCATCTCCCCCATTGAGCAGGGAGCCCACTGAACCCTCGACGCAGTGGTGTAAGAGCTCCCAATGACACCACATTTCAATGTGTCTCTCCCATCAAGTGGGGAGACACATTGAACTGTGGCGACCCTTGGCGAGGAGGTGTACGAGCTTACCCTGACAGCCCCATTCAAGGCATATCCTCCGCCAAGTGGTGAGCTGCCTCTACACTGGGTGTGGTGGAGTAAGCACTCCCCGAGACACCCCAGTTTGAGGCATATCCCCATTCGATGGGGGAGCCCCCTAGACCCTGGGCACGGTGGTGTACAAGCTCCTGCGGACACCCTGGTTTGAGGCGTCTCACCCATAAATATGGGACCCACCTCAACACTAGGCATGATGGTGTACAACTCTCCCACCATACCCTGGTCCACGGCATCTCCCCATCGAGGGGGTAGCCCCCATGACCCTGGGTGCCATGGTGTATAAGCTCCTCCCAATACCCTGGTTCATGGCGTCTCCTGCCTCGAGCTGGGAGCCTCCTGACCCTCGGTGTGGTGGTATATGAGCTCCCCCTGATACCCCAGTCAAGGCATCTCCCACCTGGATGCGGGAGCCCTCTCCACCCTGGATGCAGTGGTGTACAAGCTCCCCAGGACACCCCGGTCAGAGGTGTCTCCCCCTTCGATATAAAAGCCACCTCGACCCTGGGCACACTGGTATACGAACTCCCACTGACACCCCAATTCACAGAGTCTCCTTGTTGAGAGGGGAGCCTCCATGACACTGGGTGCCATGGTGTACGAGCTCCCCCACACCCTGGTTAGAGCCATCTTTCACCTCGAGGCGGGAGCACCCTCAACCCTGGGTGCAGTGGTATACGAGCTCCCCCAGACACCCAGGTGTGAGGCATCTCCCCCATCGAGGGGGGATACCACTCTAACCTGGGCTCAGGGTGTATGCGATCCCACCGACACACCGTTTCGAGGCATCTGCCCTATCTAGGAGGGAGCCCTCTCAACACTGGGCACGGTGTACAAGTTCCCCCAACACCCGGGTACTAGGCGTCAGTTCTGATGATGGGTGAGCCCCATGACCCTGGGTGCAGTGGTGTATGACCTCCCCCCAACACCCAGGTTCAAGATATCTTCCACCTTGGTGTGTGAGCCCCCTCGACCCTGGGTATGGTGGTGTACAAGCTCCCCCAGACACCCAGGGGTGAGGCATCTCCTGCCTAGTTTCAGGAGCCCCCTAGACCCTGGGAGCAGTGGTGTACGAGCTCCCCCCAAGACCCAGGTTCGAGAAGTCTCCCCCATCGAGGGGGGAGCCTCCTCCACCCTGAGCATTGGGGTATAAGAAATCTCCCTGACACCCCAGTTCGAGGCATCTTCTCCATCGAGAGGGGAGCCCCCATGACACTGGGTGCAGTGGTGTACGAGTTCCCCCCTGACACCCTGGTTCGAGGCATCTCCTGATTCAAGGCAGCAGACTCCTCAAACCTGGGTGTGGTGATATCCGTACTCCCCCAGACACTCTGGTGCAAGGCATCTTCCACTTCGATTGGGGAGGCCCCTCAACCCTGGATTCAGTGGTATACGAGTCCCCCCACACACACACACCCGGTTTGAGGCATCTCCCGTCTAGATGCTGGAGCCCCTCAACCCTGGTTGCTGTTGTGTACAAGCTTCTCGTGACATCCCAGTTCGAGGCATCTCCCCCGTCGAAAGGGGAGACTGTTGACCCTAGGTGTGGTGGTGTATGAGCTCCGGTCGACACCCGGTTCGAGGCGTTTCTCCCTTCCATGGAGAAGCCACCTTGACGCTGGGTGCAGTGGTGTACAAGCTTTCACCGATACCCTGGTTAGAGGCGTCTCCCCCCTCGATGGGGGAGCCCCTAGGATCCTGGGTGCAGTGGTGTATGAGCTCCCCCCGACACCCCAGTTCCAGGTGTCTCCCACTTGGAGGCAGGAGCACCCTCTACCCGGGTGCAGGGGTGTATGAGCTCCACCTGACACCCTGGTTCGAGGCGTCTCCCACATCAAGGGGGGAGAACCCTCGACCCTGGGCGTGTTGGTGTACTAGCTCCTGCTGACACCCTGGTGCAAGGCATCTCCCGCTTTGAGGTGGGAACCCCCTCAATCATGGCTACATTGGTATACAAGCTCCACTCGACACCCCGGTTCAAGGCATCACCCCCGTTGAGGGGGGAGCCCCCTCGAACCTGGGTGCAGTGGTGTACGAGCTCCACCAGACACCCGGTTCGAGGCATCTTCCCCTTCAATGGGGGAGCTCCCTCGAGTCTGGGTGCCTTGGTGTACAGGCTTCCCCCAACACCTCAGTTCAAGGTGTCTGTCACCTTGAGGCTGGAGCTCCCTCAACCCTGGATGCGGTGTTATATGAGCTCCCCCAGACACCCCGGTGCAAGGCGTCTGCTGCCTGGATTCAGTAGCTCACTCGACCCTGGGTGCAGTGGTATACAAGTTCCCCCTGACACCTTGGTCTAGGCGTCTCCCACCTCAATGTGGGAGCACCTTCGACCTTGGGTGCTGTGGTGTTCAAGCTCCCCCCCGACACCCTGGTTTGAGGTGTCTCCCCCGTCAAGGCAGTTGCCCCCTTGACCCTGGTTGTGGTGGTGTACAAGCTCCCTCAACACCCCAGTGCGAGGCGTAGCCCTCTTAACACTGGGTGCAGTGGTGTACGAGCTTCCCCCAACACCCTGGTTTGAGGCATCTCCCACTTCAATGGGGCAGCCTCCTCGACCCTGGGCACAGTGGTGTATGAGCTCCCCCTGACACCTCGGTTTGAGGCATCTCCCACTTTGATATGGGCGCCACCTCGACCCTAGGTGCAGTGGTGTATGAGCTCCCCCCATACTGTGGTTCATGGTATCTTCCCGTCGAGTGGGGAGACCCCATGTCCCTGGGTGCCATCTGTATGAGCTCCCCCGGACACCCCAGTTCAAGGTGGCTCCTGCCTCAAGGCAGAAGCCCCCATAACGCTGAGTGCAGTGCTATGCGAGCTCCCCCAGAAACCCTGGATTGAGGTGTCCCTAGCCTCTATTCGGGAGTGCCCTTCACCCTAGGTGCAGTGGTATATGAGCTCCCCCCGACATCCCGGTCGAGGCATGTCCCATCTCGATGCGGGATTCCCCTTGACTCTGAGTGCGGTGGTGTACAAGCTCCCCGGGACACCCCAGGCAGAGATGTCTCCCTCTTTGATGTAAGAGCCACCATGACCCTGGATGCAGTGGTATATGAACTCCCCCCAACACCCCGGTTCACGGCGTCTCCCTGTCAATGGGGGAGCCCCTATGACACTGGGTGTGGTGGTGTACGAGGTTCCCACAACACCCTGGTTCAAGGCACTTCTTGCCTTGAGGCAACAGCCCCCTCGACCCTGGGTGCGGTGGTATATGAGCTCCCCCAGACACTTCGGTGCGAGGCATCTCCCTCCTCGATTCGCTACCACCGCACCCCTGGATGCGGTGGTATAAGAGCTCCCCCTGACACCCCAGTCAAGGCGTCTCCCACCTCAATTTGGTTGCTCTCAACCCTGGATGTGGTGGTATATGAGCTCCAC